>NW_028259192.1:5154015-5457045 GCF_977971745.1 Zootermopsis nevadensis | reverse complement strand
ATTACAATGTTGTCACATTTTTTCTTCTTCAGAATAGCTGTGTTCCATTTACGACACCTTTCCTACAGCTGTCTACAGACGATTGTCGAAACTGTTTAATATTGGCATCGGCTCGTAAAAGCCGTGGTCTCAGTCACCGCGTGCATGCTTTCCTTGAACCATTTTCTTTGTTTTAGTGAAGCTGTTATTAATATCTCCTTTCCGACTTGACTCCTGATTCAAAAGTCTTGCGTCTTCGTGTCTCATTTGTTTAGCAAGCCGGGAAGTCCTTCATATAAGAATTGTTGGATGGGACCATGACCTCGGCTTGCTGAGACACGTAGTAAAATGACAATAATAATTGTTTTAAAGGATATCGATCGATCGATCGATTTTACATTTGACACCCGGCAAGTATGTAACTGAATTCAACTGACTCAGGACGTCCTCAGAATCCCAGTAGAATGACAATGACAGGTAAATGACTAGAATATCTTTTAACTGTCAGCGGCTTTGTGGGCCAACCGTGTCATAGATCTGTGCGAGGGGCTATGTCTCTGGGTTTAATAAGGGCCGGAACGACTCGATTCAGTCTGAATCAGAGTTACGAATGTGTGGAGCTGTAACTCCATGCCCCACGGTTCTTACGTTTAAACTTATTCACTGCATTTCAAACGGACAATAAAATTCCAGCATATGCGACTTTATGATTAAACAAGTATAGTGTTCCTGCGTTAGATACGGAGGCCAAACGTTGTTGTTAAGTTCCCATGTCAGGTGTCCCTGGTTTGGCTCCGGACTTCGAAATATGCATGACCGTAGTTCGGACAGACCTAATAGCGATAATTCTCATTATAAAGGATCAACAGTTGAGACTATAAAGGCGAAATGCCTGATGCTTGGTTTCTTAAAGTGTATGGAAGTATGCTCGTATTTTATCTCCGAAAACAGTTGCCGGATCTGGTTCAAACTAGGTATTTATTCAAGATCTGTCGTAGAAGCCGGGAAGTTGTTAAGAGAATTTGATTCGGTTTATATCAGTCAAATAATCGCGTATTTATGAACTTCATGTCGAATGCGTACATCTAAGAGCTTGAAACTAAAGGAATCGATTGTGCAAAAGTAAAATTGATAAACGATTAGTGTCAGAATAACCGTTGTGAGGTAAATAATTACAAATGTGTTTTTTTATTATTAAGTTAATTAGACCGGAAGTAAACAAGGATCCAGTAAAGTTAACAAACGAGCAAGCCCGTACTCCTATAAAGTATGTATTTACCAAATGGGCCTCACCCATTTTACATACGCCCACCTAATGAGTATCGACGTTCCATTCAGTCCGGACAGAAATCGATTATTGTGACACTAATTATACCGGAGGGAACCTGTTACATCTCACAAAACCAGAAATTTTCATCGTGTCTCGTCATGTCGAAAGGAAAAGGTTCAAACAAACAAAAATTGTAGACGTTAACGACATCTATAGTTTATGTCACGTCGACATAATTCGATTTGAGTCGAACACATCGACTATTTTAATAACAAGTGAACCTGGGAATCGTGGGATTAAGAATTGAGCGCAAATTTTAATTCATATCGTAAATTAAAATTTCAATGTATTTGGATCAAGGCAAAGCCTGTAGTGTAATATCCACGTGTGTTATGTTGATCTTGGGTTTGTCGTGTTCGTCACATTTCGCAAACTTCGTTCAATACCGATTCACTAGAGCAACACGTTTTGGTTCAATGTGGCCATCATAGTATTTGATGTTCCCGATGCCAACAAATGATTAAAAGAAATAATTATAAAAATGATATGTTAAAACGTTTTAAAGTTGCCCGTTGGACGTTTTGATGTTTATGGCTCAGTGGTTCGGCAGTCACTCGTAGTAAACTGTTTCAACACCCATGTCACTAGTGTCGAGGTGCCGCGCATGCGCAAACATGGCGTATCTTTTTAGGGTGTTTTCTCGAACATTACTACTTCGCATTGAAATCTTTTGTTACTGTTAGCGAAGACTTTGAGCATTTCATTCAGATAACACAGCAATACACCGAGTAGTAAGGAGGTTTGTGGACAGAAACAGATTTTAAAAAAAAAATTCGTTTCTTTTGTTATGTTGACGTCAATGTTTACAAATACTGTTAGGTTGCGTTTTAAACGGCACACCCTGTATCATGGCGATCAAAATGTGGACAAATAGTTGCGCTAACGAAGCAAACAGTCGTGGTACTGCATTAGTAAATTACCAGCTGACTTCCTTGTTTGAAAGCAGGTTGGCATCTAGTGGCTTGTGGAAGGCACCACATTCCGCCACTGCCCACCCTTACAAATAGCATCTCACAGTTTCGGTTTATTTTTTACTTACTTCTTGCTTTCCTTTCTTTCTCTTTTCAGTCTTTTTCCCCCTCTGGTGCCGTTGAGCGTCGCAGACAGACTCTAATAAAACTAAGAATAGCCTACAACTGAACTATAAAGTCTTATGTATCTTTTTAACAGACTTGGCTGGCGACATTGGGTGTTTCCCCCCCCCATTCTCTTCCAGTCGCTTCTTCTCAGACAACTAAAACGATAATATTCTTACAATGGTCGCATGATTTATGGGATAAATCCCGTAGTATTATAGTTCCTAACGAGATATGCAGTCTCCTAATTTATTGACCCGCGGTTGAAGTTGGTGGGGGGTGGGGGGGGGGGGGTTCAGAACGTTTGTGCTGCAGCCGTAGAAGTCCCCTGTGTCACGGGCCGAAAGAAAATATCCTCATGATAAAATAATGTCCTTCGTTTTGTGAACGCAGGCGTTTCTGGTTTTGCGCGAGGAACTTCACGGGAATTACCGATTTCATCGTCGTCCATTTTGGCCTCGCGACAATTCGGCCACTTATCCTTGACGACAGGTAATAAATGAATCTATTATTTAGTGGCCTTCATTTAATTAACTTTGCTTTATTTCACATTTGTGTTCTGTTCTATTTCGTGTCCACGTTTATTTTACATTTATATTTTAATTGTTTTCTATTTATTTATTTCAATTTCTCCGCTTTTATTTTAATTTTCTTCTCTCTCTTTTATTCCCTTACTATCTTCGTTGATATGGTTTTTTTCCTATTTGTAGCAATGAAATTTAAATTTCTTACATTCCATCTTCACGACGGGGGTAGCAGATTGCGTGTAATCGGGGCGACGCGATAATGGAATATAATTTGCCATTCAATTTGTCCTTATGATTGATTGAATTTTCAAGGACTTCATAGAAGGGAAAGTGGCGATAAACTGACGATGACATTATTCACTTTTTCACCCTCTTGTTTTCACCGGCCATTGTTTAGCCGGGCTTTCTCTGTCGCTCAAGATACGGGCGAGACCCCAAGGGGCAATCATCTCGGCCACACTAGGGCGACTTTCACTGGCTATAAGTAACACGGACAGTCGATTAACGCTTTGAATCGATTATATCGTTCACGTAGTACAGGAATGTCGGACCTGTTTCCTAAGGGCCATTTAACTTCTTCGTCATTTGAGGGATGGACAAAGGGCCCTTAGGAGACACTGAACCATCTGAGTTAAAGTTTGTAGTCGAAATATTCTGATAAACGTTATTACTGCTGATGGATTCTGCGAGGCGAACACGTGTTAAGCCGTGTTATCAGAAAATAACCCAGTTGCAGCGAATTCAAATTGTCGCGGTGTTGACAGACCGGCTTGCAGGGGCAGGGTCCGTCGCCAGGAGTGACAGTAACAATTAATGCGGACTTTTAATTTGCACTTGTAAATTGCCCGGGGGGGGGGGGGGGGGGGGGGCTCATGAAGACGTCAGCTTTGCCCTGAAAAATGTCATCCCGTCTTCACTAACGGTTTGCACGTCCACACTCAAACAGAATAGTCGGTATTGCAGCTCTCATTGACCACGTTTTACAAAAATGTTGTTCGATTTGAGAAGATGATAGGCCATAAATTATTTAATACATTTCCCGTCTTCACATAACCGCGCCACTGGCCCCATATCCTGAGCCGGACGACCCCAGTTTATGTAAATATCATTAGCCCAGTTGTCTCCAACTACTGACCACCCACCTTCATCAGGCGCCGTGGTTAGGAAGTTAGGAATGTCTGGAATTTTCCCTTCGACGTCCTGTTATCCGGCATATAGGTATGCGTATCGAGGGATCGACAGTCCTGAACAGTGTACTTACGACGAAACAATCGCGTGCCGCAGTCGAGCTCCGGACATTTTGAATAACTAGGTAACTTGTCTGAAACAACTGAACGCGTCTGTTTGTTATATAATAAACCGTCCATTACGTGATTTGAATGCGTAATAGAAATACGGCGGTGGATCGGCCATGCTCAGTGTGTACCCACTCGATAACTAAAGCAAGGTGCAGTAACCTGCTCCCCTCCCGAGGGCAACAGTGGCGCGCGGACGGCCTGCGCTGGTCTTCTGAGTTTTGATTCCGTGTGGACATGCAGATAGTTAGATAGAGCCTACAAACATTTTGGTAGAAGGGACTGTCGCCATATGGAGTGCTGAAAATTGAGGCAGTGTGTACCTCCTAAACGTTTATGTATCTACCTACAAGGCCACACGACGTCGTATCCCAGATGACCCACATCTTTAGTATTCGTATTGCTTTGTGAAGCGTCTATCAGACGACGAGAAGACAATGCATGAACCCTTCAATGGCCCGGTCGAGGGACTTGCTTCTACGAGTACTTAGGGAGATATCATTTCTTCTTCTTCTTTATTACGCCGTCTTGGCGACGTATTATGAACAGGATCCTTCCATCCTTTTCTCGGACTGGGACCTGTTCATATACGTTCTTGGCAGATGATCCAGAAGTGGTTTGCCATTGCCTTCTTCTGTGTGTGAATGGAGTAATTGTTGGGATGCCACGGAGAAACCGGGGAAGCCCCGGAGGAAAACTCCGTGTTGCCTAGATCACGGCCTTGCCCAACACAAGTTATAAATTCGGGAACCGTCGGGAATCGAACCCGCGACCCCAGGATTACAGCCAGCGTTCTAACCGCTAGACTACCGTGGCATAGTGGATATCATTTAGAACTCCTTAATTTTGCTGCTATTGTACTTATTGAAAGTAACGAATGACCTTGTTCGATTCAAAGACAAATGTGCTCCAGAACTAATCAATGACGGTTTGCCCATCCGACTGCCCGTAGAGCGCATAATGTGGCCGCCAGACCTCAGCAACTGAACTGCTTTGTCTGTGTGTATAAAGGTGAACGACGTACGCTGACCCGAGGGTCAACGCAGCTACTGCCATTGGACTTTGTATTTCTGCAAAAGACTTGTAGCTAGATAACTTCGAGCTTCGTTATCCGTGCGGGTCGTACCAGCCAACCGAGGAAGAGGGTGGGAGGAGGTGACCGCTAAGAGACAGCACATAAGACGCAATGCTCCCACCTTGCCACCACCAGTCTTCACTTTCACTGCTACTGTGACGTATCTTAGGCTCGGAAATACTTTGCGTCGAGCGTATAAAAGTCTTGAGGGATTGGTCGGATATTTTTACAGTCATAGACGTCTTGGGACGTCAACGACGGGCTTGCCGCCATCTTGAAACCAGTATCATGGTATTATCCTTCAACGAAACCCTCATTTCATCAGTCACAATGCAAAGAAAGGCGAACGACTTGATATTTTGCAACAATTTTAACAATTTTCCGTAATAAATTCTGGTGTAATAAATGAGATTGATTTTTGAGCTATTTCTTATCCCTTAAGGTCGCTGATTATTATAATTATTTCCGCCTGTCTGTAGCTGAAATAAGAAATCTCGAACGACTGGACATGAAACTGATATTGAAGAGTCGTGTTAATGAGCACATCTGTCCATTCACCTTACTCCAGCAACATTAGACGCGGATTCAGATGTTCAGTCGCGATGTAATATAACTTGTATCCGTTCTTGCCATCTGCTGCATCTGTATTGTTCAACAACGCATCAATCATTCCGCTCATGCACTTCAGATTATTACAAGTTTAACGTGTTCGTGTGTTTGTTTGTATGTTGCAGGTAAGTGGTTGCAACTACAGCCCTCAGAAATGCAGTGCCCGGGTAATGAACCCAGAATATTTCACTGCAAGTCACGTGATGTCTCTGCCGCAGAACTGCAGTTGTCACAGGTGTGTAGCGAATTTTGTGTCACTGTTGTGTTAGTGGGTGATAGGCGCTGCCATTGAATGTATTAACTTCAGTGTCTCTTTTATAAAGTATAGAATTATATATATTGCATATATAATTCGCTGTCACTCGTGCGCAAACGCACTGAATAATACGCAAAACTTTGCATCTGTTCTCCTGTCTTAGTAGCTACGTTGATATCGTGCCCCAACGAGTGTAATTCGACTGTATTTTTCGCAGTTTTTAGATAGGTAGTAACGCCTTCGTCATGCCGATAGACATTAACACCGATGGTTTCATGTTTATTAATCATTAATTATACATATTTAGTTTCAATGTCGTAAATTTGTGGGCCTTGGAACTAAGTTTACCCGCAAGGTCCTTAGCCCTCGCATCGAGATTTCCTGTTCGTGGGGGTTTTCTTGAACATAGACCCGCGAACGGCGAGGGTGTGTTGAAGAGGATCCGCAGGGCAAAATTGTCAGTTTAATGACAATGCGTCGCGGAGAGCTCACAACAAAGTAAAGCCGGCCAGGTTAAGCCACAAAATCCATATATTGAACGTAGATAAAGATAAAATTCTCAGCCCAATCCAGGCCCCTTTATAGAGTACAATTCCACCTCCTCCTCTCTCCCCCCCCCCCCCCCCCCCACAGTTTCGATAAGTTTAGACCGCGAAACTTTACGTGTTCTTTGTTTTGGACTTGGCCAAATTTTTTAAATGTCGAGCCACCGCGCGTTGAAGTTTGGATTTTCGTTCGTCTTCAGGTGAAAAGGGGTGACATCTACTCGGATCCGTTAGACCGAACTGTTTTCGGGTAATGCCGAATCCAACGGAGAATGTCGGCATGGTTAATTCCTTCAAAAAATATTCAAAGCACGATGGATGAAGCGGAAAACGAAGACACCATCGCCAAAGGCACTAAGGGACAGAAAAAGTTCGCAACTTTGATTTCACACGTTAGGAAATTTATTGAAATTTTGATAATGTCTCTTCAGCTGGAATTTAAGACGCCAAGGATACAATATCGGTATCTGTAATTACGTAACACGTAAAGCGACAGTATAGCACAAACTTTTGTTTAACAACCAACTCCATGTATCAGACCCCTTCTATAAATCTGATTATCAGCTAGTTATATTTCCCGCCTTTTATGGAACCATCACACTCATTACCGTATTGACAAGAACCAGCCATCGTTCCCTATCCTGAGCCAGCTTAATCCAACCCATGTCCGTCTCATTTCCGCAAGATCCTCTTAGATCTTTATTTGGTACTACGTGCTTATTTCATTCTTATCCTAGAACTCGATAAAAGCGAAGTAAGCAAGTAAAATAGAGTAATTAAAGCATATTATTTATATATTATTTATTTAGTGTTCTGTCTGACGACAGGTCCATATGAACAGGATCCTTCCATCCTTTTCTCGGACTGGGACCTGTTCATATACGTTCTTGGCAGATGATCCAGAAGTGGTTTGCCATTGCCTTCTTCTGTGTGTGAATGGAGTAATTGTTGGGATGCCACGGAGAAACCGGGGAAGCCCCCGGAGGAAAACTCCGTGTTGCCTAGACCACGGCCTTGCCCAACACAAGTTATAAATTCGGGCACCGCCGGGAATCGAACCCGAGACCCCAGGATTACAAGGCCAGCGTTCTAACCGCTAGACCACCGTGGCTATTAATTAAAGCATAGCTCTCCTTATGTGTGTACGTTCAATTGTGTAAACTACACAATAAAACGGACGCTATTTAAAATTCGTGTTTCTGTTTAGGAGTTTTAATTTAATAAAGAGCCTCGGGTTTTCATAGCAACACACGCCCATTGTGTATCTTATCCGGCTTGTTAGCAACCTCGTTTTGATAAAACAACCGAATAAATGAATCGTATAAATCATGCGTGCAAATGCGTTCGCCCCGAAGTGCGCACGCAGAACGTAACTCAGCCTCGTTGGGCCCCCGTGACTCGTATCTTGTCGCAGTGACAGAAATACAGATAAATCCCCAACCCCCGTTTAATGTTTCATTTGTTTTTTCCATATGACGCCACATTCTGAATTTAATAAAACTGCTTGACATTTCATGCCGGACGCCTTTGGTATAGAATCAACTTTTGTGTCGCTCCGTGAATGTGTCTATGTGTCATTTGGCTGTCAATGTGCATGAATTGATAAACAAAAACGTGTAAACGCAACGGGTGTCCAGTTCATCATGAGACCGACGGCCGTCTGATTATTCCCAGGAATCCAACCACAAATCCCTGCCTGCCTCATACCAATCCATCGTCGTTCCTTGATGTGGACGCATCTGTTGATGTTGCTGTGAAAATATAAAATATGGCGTTGAACAAAGAGTATACGAGGTGCGACCTGAAAGTTTCCAGACTGCGCGTATAAAAACCCGTACACTTATCTCAGGTATTAAATTCATCCATCACCCTCGAAGTAGTTCCCCTGGGAGTGAACACAACGATCCCAGCGCCGCTGCCAAGCCTGGAAGCATCCCTGGAAATCTTTCTTTGTCAGCCTGTCAAGCACCATCTGCGATTCTGCCTGAATCTCTTCTATCGTCTCAAATCTCCTTCCCTTTAGCTGAATTTTCATCTTTGGGAAGAGGAAGAAGTCACACGGAGCTTAGAAAGGAAGTTGGGGTCGGTTCTTGCAAGATCTTTGAGCTCCTGACAAACGAGAAGTCGATTCTGCTTCTGGTCCTCAGACAGGATGCGTCGCATGTGGAGTTCTTCCTTTAGAATCAGCTGACAGGTCCCATAGCCTATCCCAACAATGTCGCACAAGTCGTTGATGGTACGACGTCGATCTTCGTGAATGGCCTGCCGAATCTTCGTAACATTTTCGGGCGTTGTGCTCGAAGATGGTCGTCCAGAACGCTCGTCATCATCGACAGAGGTTCGGCCATTTTTAAAACGTGAATGCCACACAAAAGTTTGTGCACGACCCATTGCGGACTCCCCAAATGCTTGCTTTAGCATTTCATAGGTTTCCGTAGCCGTTTTGGCGAGTCTTTGGCAAAATTTGATGCACACGCCATTCCGAAATCGCAGGAGGGTCGGTGTAATGCACTACCAAAACGCCCGTAACTAAGAAACAAATGCTAATTCGATGATGCCGGCTGGCACACTGATTCACTATGAATGTAGGCCGCACCCCTTAAAGGCAGAAGCTCGTACTACATCCGGTTCGCCCGCTATTGACACAGTCTGGAAACTTTCCGGTCGCACCTCGTATTGTCACGTACGGTACAAGTCCTGGACATTCTATGCCCCTTGGTCCGCAACAGCATGAAAATTATCGTCACAGTTGCACTGGGTAGGTAGCCAAAGAACATAACCTCAAAACTTCCCTCTTCTTTCGTCCGTATATACACACTCTTGCTACGCTGAAGGAGATATATGACTTTCTTCATTATTGAAGGTAAATGCTAGGATAATAACGCGCTGCTGAAGTCTATGAATCATTCCCCTGTGTGCAAGTCGTCTTCCTCTTGAGAGTTAATCCTAGAGACTTTGCATCGCAAATAAAACAAAAGGGTCTCTTAAGGAAAGGCGAGGCAGAGCACGATTTTTAAATTAATATTTAAGCAGACAAATGACGCTGGTGGCGAGGGATTAATTACAGCGTGTTTCCTCCCCAGACAACAACGAAGGGTGCGTATGAATTATTCTCACCCCGTCTCGATTATGGAAGGCTGTTACTATGTTAGCTAGTGTCGTGCGTCGCTGTGGAAATAATTAGGAGAACTGTGCGTGTCACAGTGAGTACACACACTTAATGCGTGTGTCACAGGTTCGGCTCAACTGCTGAGGTTGTTTGCGAGTGTCATAAATTACATTTGAAAAACCCTCCCCATTTTCGTGATGCCAAACGAAGGTTCAGCACACTAAAAATACTTGGGCGAGATATCTCGTTCGTAGCACCGACACGATCAGTTGGTGTATCAGCAGCGAAGTTTCTGTTTTGCCAGTCAGAAAGGCCAATAATACCAATACAAGGTTCATGTCCGAACCGAGAGCCGAATTCGGGACCATCTGATGACGTCGCTCAAGTGCCAGCCAGTCATCAGTGACGATCAGCGATTCGTTTATTTTTCACGGTGCTGTAAATACAGTCCACAGATCAGGAGAAAATCTCTGCTAGGAATTCGATATACGCGCATGCGCAAGATTTCGCGGTGAGTGACGACCCATCCTAAAAGCATTCGTTCCACAACCACCGAACGAACAACAGACGACAGGCTTTCATGTGTTCTAATGGGTACAGCTTTAAGATTACCTCACAGAGGCACAGCGATTTAATCTAGAATATTATCGCAACACCCGCAGAACACATTAGAGGTGCACTTACTACACGCTACTCTTAACTGCTTGATGTTTTCAGTCTGTGTAGTAGCGTAAAACGCTGACGTATCACACTTCCCACCAATAACAGCCCTCTAGCCCACCCGGTAGTAAACATTCCCCCTGCACCGCCCCAGAAACGACTTCACTCAGCAGGGCTTTTCTCGTGATCTGTGGACAGTAGTTCCGGGACTTCTGATGTAATGGCGACCTTCATGACGTGGTCGTCACGATAAGTAGTGTGTATTTAGAAATTTAGTTCCTACCGCAGAAGAAAATAGATCGAATCCCTTACAACATTTGCCCGAAAATCTTACGAAAACAGTGGAATAAATACGCTCTGTGGGAAATTTGCAAAGACACTGAATGTTTAAGTAGGTGGTCCATGTACGTTACCACTGTCCTTGAAATAGGTAACTACCCAACCAACTAAAGCATTTGTAGCTGTAGTTCGCGTGTTCCACGCCAGGGGCATTTACTACTTGTCAGGATTCACTCGCCAGTGTGTGGTGACGGTGCAGGTCGAGTGGTGTATCGATATAATCGAAAGTTGCGCCAACATGGAAGAAGGTCGATTGTGTTCTAGTGCATCACTGAATGGCTTTTTAATTTTTGTACGACCATTGTGACGGAGCAGCACTTACGATTGTGGATTACTTGTCGGTTATTACTTTGTCTGTGGAGGTGAGGCGCGAACGTGATGTTGAATGGCGACTAATCCACCGCCACAGCAAATGACGTGTACGGTGGTTCCCCATTGTTGCAAGATCTACGAATCCGAAATGTGCGTTCTTCAAGGTAAGGTAATATAACTGATAGAAGTTTAAATACACTGCACTAAAGTTTTAATAAAGTTCAGACACTACGTTAATAACGTAGACTTATCGAAGCCTGTGTCACAGCAGCTAATGGACAGTTTAAAAAACGTAACGTGTGACGAGGAACGTAGTCATTTGTTGGACAGTATCTGGCAATGTTGCATTTGACCTCTGGTTTTAGATGCGGTGACCATGGCTGTAGGTGGAGATTTAGAAGGACGCGGCCGTTTATGCACTATACGGGAGTTAAGATGGATGACGAGATATATCCTGCAAGGCAATAAATTTACCCATCCGACTAGCGTACCTCTCGAATGAGGTCAGAACCTCTACAGTAACTTGCATGGTACTTCTTGTTTGGGTTATATTCTAGAGGTATTTGAAACAAATATAGGCTGGAGGGATAGTGTCTGAAATTTCTGCCTCCCCATTCCCCCAGGGAAAACATGAAGTTATGTTTTTTAAAAAAAAGTGGACCGCAACATATTTCTTCTGATCTTATTGGGGCACAGATTGTTTACGGAGCCCTTGAGCTGTTGAGGCGCGAAACTGGTTGTACCAGAACGGGGAAGAATTATTACGGTCATCGCCATGTTTTGAGTTTACTGCACTTCCATATCTCCCCTCCCCCTCCCCCCAGTCATTACTCGCAGCCCATATCTAGATTTTTATCTTCACAGTCAACAAACTTATCACAACGGACCTCTTCCCTTATTTTATAAGGCCAGAAACCGGTGGTGTGTGTGTGACTCAACATTTCCTGAATTGTCTAACCATTTTTCGTAATATTTCGTATGGTCGCTATGCCACGTCGGGTCACACTGGTTAACTGTGGCGTTGGCGGCGCGGCAGGTAAGTGATGTGCGCATGCGTTAACCCCTCTGTTCCCGGTTGGAGAACATTGATCCTTAGTACAAAGATATTTATCTGGCCTGCTGGTTGCTTTCCGCTGCTCCTTTGTTCGCAGTATCGTTATTCATTTAATTTGTAATGATACTTCCTACAGTTCTAGGGGAAAAGGATTTCACACAAAGTTTACATAAACATCAGAACAAGGGCGACGTTTTTCGGCCTGCTAGTAATGTATCATGCCATTTTCCAGGCTGCATACGTCACAAGTATTTACGTTCTCACGGACTGTAGTTATTTATCGGTCTTGGAAGCCGTTCAATTAACTTGAATGCCAGACTAGAAATTGTATGCGATAACATACCTCAAGAATATCTTCTGGTTAGTGTCAGTAATATATTAAATTTTTTCCTGATGCAATTTTGGAAATGTCCCATAAGTCTGCTCCGTGTTAGTGCAAATTGTTGACAAAAGTGAGACGAGTATATTGTATAATTTTTAATAATGCATAATAAAGTAGATTTATGATGATAATGTAGGGTTTAGTGTTGGTAGTGACTGAAAGTTCCAAAAAAGGTGCATTTTTAACATGTACATTTACAGAGTTATTAAGAGTAGTTATATGTTGATTCTTTCAACACAGATTTCTTTATTAAAATGTTTCGTGAGATATCCTGGTCCTTAGTGGACTGCTGATGTATTTTCTCGGGAAAGAAGCCCTACCAAGGATTCAGATCCGCTGTATGTTAATGCCAAGTTGAACCCCACCCCCCAAGCCATGACTGCTTTGGCTCTTGCGAACTTCATGCTTCCATTTCGCTAATGTGTTACCGCTCTTTTCAATCGCTCTGGGTTTCAATTCAGGAATTTTCTCCCCACGCCCTGGAATTTGCTGCACCGCTTTCATTGTTCGAAGTCGATATATCGAATTCTATATAAAATCACTACGTATTCCTGTAGGTAGTACTTTTTCTGTATATTCTGTGTCCTAATCACCAAGCAATGCAGTCCACTCTCTTTCTGTAAATACTGCAATTCCAATCTTGGCCTATGAATTGTCCTGAAACTAAGATTGTAACATGTTTGAGCAATTAGTGTAAGTATGGTTTCTGTCTGTCTTACGTAGCTTGCTTATGATTGTCATTTGTTTTTGGGCATGTAGGCTGCCATAAGCCGCTTTCTAGAGAGATGTATTTTACGTTTGTCTTGGTACTTCAAGTTAATTTAGCGTTGCCTGTGAATTTTCGTCTCGCAATTAGAGGACGATGGTCAGTGTCGGGATTTGAACTCGGAAATAGGCATGATTTTGTAAACATATCCGTGGTAAAATATCCTAGTGTCGTATCGGGATATATTACGCCGAGAGGTTGAATATAATATCCAATACTGTTAATAAAAGTGATGCAAAAAGTGGGCCCTTTCTCAGAAAGGTATGTGTGATTTAGGCCAGTGGTATTCAACCTTTTTTTGTTCGCGTACCCCCAGATATAATTTCTCTTCAACTCTGTACCCCCAAAGTTGTTAGTGTATAATTCGAGTTATACATAGTATATAATCTACATCTAAAATAAATTAAATAAATTACATCACTGATTATTCAGTGTTTATCATAAAATAATATTTTTTTTATAAATTTCACGTACCCCCTAAGATGTCTTCGCGTACCCCAGGTTGAATACCATTGTCTTAGACCAATGTAACTCTTGGTCAGAAAATGTGTTTGAAGTATGCCACATAAACCCCTCCTCTTTTAGAGGCTATTATTTGTCTTCATCTATCATTTCTTTTTCATCTTCTACATACACTTTCATTCTGTCTGTTTCCTCTCCCCTTGAACAATTTTACCGCCTGTTCTTGAATTTTATCTTGTCCTATAATTCTTATTCTCTCACGCCTC
The DNA here is from genome assembly GCF_977971745.1 of Zootermopsis nevadensis. Classification (NCBI taxonomy): domain Eukaryota; kingdom Metazoa; phylum Arthropoda; class Insecta; order Blattodea; family Termopsidae; genus Zootermopsis; species Zootermopsis nevadensis. The sequence continues at coordinate 5,443,003 of NW_028259192.1, read as the reverse complement.
TCCTTTCTTCTTAATCTCTTCTGCTTCCTATATTTTCTTCCCTTCCTTGTCTCCGCTTCATTCGTCCTAGTTTATTTCTCCGGATTTCCGTGTCTTCCGTCTTGCAGACTTTGACGTCGTTCTCGACCGAAGTCCATCTCGCGGTCGTATTGGGCCAGTAACTCTCGTAGTGCATCATCGTCCACCTTGCTTGTCCTTGTATGCGTTCCTCTCAGATGGTCGTACGGACGGACAGACAGACAGACACTCGTAGCATTTGTTAGCTTCTTTGAAGCTCTCGATCGACGTCTTACTAGTGGCTGTCTCGTAGCGTGATAGCCATCTTCATTAATACTAAGTCGGCAAACAGCGTATGTTTAACTACCCGACGCCAAGTAGCCTGGCTGCCTGCTTACATGTACTTAAATATTACAAACCAAGCATTGGTTTCCAGGCAACCGCGCCCCCTGCTAACTTAGCCGAGTTTTATCTTCATGGGAATTGTAAGGGATGAGGTTGCAGTCACACGGTGCCACAAAAACTGTTTAGTCTGTTGACTCGAAACGCATTTATTACCTGATACCAATTCGTATTTGCTGTAGAGGTGACCACGTGTGCGTGAAGCAAAGGCCACGCCCAGTAACGATCTGCCGCTAAAACGGAGGACGTATTGCTGATCAGTTTCATACGTGGGCCCATCATCGGTGCGATGAATCACCGCCCCGCTGATGGAGGCAGAAAGGATCTGTGAAACGCCTCTAAACTTCTACCGGACCACACGTCGCAACAACCCAGAAGACGCCCGTCTTCACAATTATGTTGTCATTTGTATTGTAGCGCCACGAGCTTATGGGGAAAGAATTATACGTATTTCTTGTTTATACCGTGGTCTAGCGGTTAGAACGCTGGCCTTGTAATCCTGGGATTCCGGGTTCGATTTCCGGCGGTGCTCGAATTTATAACTTGTGTTGGGCAAGGCCGTGGTCTAGGCAACACGGAGTTTTCCTCCGGGGCTTCCCCGGTTGCTCCGTGGCATCCCAACAATTACTCAATTCACACACAGAAGAAGGCAATGGCAAACCACTTCTGGATCATCTGCCAAGAACGTATATGAACTGGTCCCAGTCCGAGAAAAGGATGGAAGGATCCTGTCCATAATGTCGCCAACCTCGTGTAAAGGAGACGGCGTAATAAAGAAGATTTCTTGTTTCCCCATCTTATTCTCTTGTACGCAAGGTTAAGAGAAGCCCAGTTCTGATAGAACATCCTGTCTGTACCCCTGACTGCCCTACAGTCCTTCGTCGTAGCTGGGGACCTCCACCTGATGATGTGACCCCACGCACCTGTCAATAAGCCATCATTGCCACTATCTCTTCCATTTTCCTAAAAACCCCCTCCCTTAAAATGCGGTTAACCCCCCCCCCCCCACCATGTGCACTACCAACAGTTCTTCCCACTCTTTCTAGCGCTGTAATGGTTATTGCATATGAGCAAGGGAATTTTGCTGAACGTCGCGGCTAAGTTGCTAACACGCCCACGTCGTATTCGTGAGGTTTGAGGTTAATATCTCGACCTGGAGACCGGCTGTTCTGAACGTGTTTCGGTGGTTTTCCTCTGTATTTCTAGGCAAGTGCTGGTACAATACCTCAAACTTTATATACGTCTTTTCGAAATTCGTTGTTTTGTAATCATTCCATCATCTGACGCCGCATAGTTTAAGCTGTCGCAAGCGTCGTCAAACTACAAATAACACGAAAGATTTTAATTAATATTTGTGAACGAAATTTGTTTTTATGTTGTTTTCGAAGTGTGAAACAGTTTGTAGAAGTACTAATTCCGGTATTTTAAATACTGTTTTGTCAACGGCTACGTAAGTGTGCCGTTCTGGATCGTGCCATAAGTTTTGTAACAGGCGGGACCTTGTTTTGACGTCCGTACGTCATTATTATTGTTATCAAACTCGTTTATGATTGGGTAATGGAATTCTGTGAATTACAGCTGCGAGGGCAAGCCTTGAACAAGGAAGTGATTATAATATTAGCGCATAATCTCTTCAGAGGAGGATACCAGGTGGTCCCTTGAAGGAGTGAGACCAGTGAGGCATTATAAGGCAATGTCCTACGTAAGCGATAATAAGCGAGTTGTGCGAGCTGCATAAGCAGCGTGGGGTGTCATATGGCATGAGGGAATCGCTTGTTGTGTCCTACGTGAGAGAAACACACGGCCTTCCTGCGCATGCACAGTCAGAGCTTCCTTGCGCATGCGCCTTACTGGCCAGCGCAGCGACCTGCGCGGAAATATCAAAATATTTGATCTCGGCTTTGGCCGGCGACCGCTTCGCTGTAACCTAGGACAGCGCCACACAAACAGCCAGTTTGATATTTCAGCTTCACCCACGCAACTCGCACCGCTCGCATAAATTTTGTAAGTGTGCATTTTGTAAAGGAAACTACGTAATAAATATATTTGGGTTTCGATGTAGTTGTAACCTTTGAACCCTGAGTATCCTGAGTTAACCGGAGCAAAACCGGGAGAGGGTGGACGGTTACAGTGTCTATACAGCAACTAAATTTTCTGGCTGGTCTCGGAGACTCGCCAACAGCCGTGTCAGGGTTGAAGAACCCAACGTGCTGCCTGGTCAGTGGTATTATACTCGTTGTTTCCAGTATCATGGTTCTGGAACACTCATACAGATGGTTTAGAGGCAAACACTGACCTACCGTACCGAAGTTTTTGAGGTTTGAGACCCGTCTGCATCCGATGTTTCGCTGGTAATAGTGTAGCCATCAGGTCAGGGCGCAGACAGAATTGGAGCGTGTGATTTGAACGCGCTATCAATCAGGTGGTGCTTAAAAGGCAAAGTGGACGACACTATTGTTTCCCTAATGTCCCGGGTGCACTGTCCCCTGGTCTGTTGGTAGCTGCTGAAGAGATTGAGTACCTTTACCAAAGCCGCTGATAAAGTTTTACGTTCTGCTGTTCTGTCACAGATTATGAGTCCGAGCTTCTGTTCCGTGTGGACTCGAAACGAACAATTTGAAAGCGTTACATAATTTCTGCACAAAAAGTGTTCATAACTTAAATCTCGTTAAGTAATTGACCAACCATGAAGTTCGACGCCGTCAGTACAAAAACTGACCAATGGACACGATCTTGAGCCAGTGCCATCCTAACAATCTGTTCTCCCAAGATCCATTTAATTGTCTTTTCAACCATTCTTCGTCGGGTTTCCAACTGAACCCTGTGTTCTCTTACGAGTCATTTGATAGAGTTGGTAATGTGTTCCTTTTTTGTTGTAAGGAATTTATTGACTTATCTGCGCCTTTTCTGTGTTGAATTATATGAAATAAGATCGAAGTTCAAATTCACGTGTAATTATTACAGAACGTACCGCGTGATTTTTAAAATATGTAATGCGCTTATTCGTATTTCACAATGGCCGTCTGACGCAAAGCGGAAGGCAGAAACGAGATCTCGGGAGATCCGCCTTACAAGATGGCGAGAAGGCGCACAAAAGCAAAATATTATGTCTGAAGGAGAGAGGATAAGGAATGAGGGATTACCTGTTTATAAAAGGATAATGATGAAGAAAAGAAAATATGGGGAGTGGAATAATAAGAGGATAAGACTGCGTGAGGGAGAAAAATGAGAATAGGAAATAAGAGAGGGTGATGAATGAGTGTTCGATAGAGGCAAGGTGAGGGGATGGCAGGAGAGAGAGAGGGGTGGATGGAGCAGTAACCGGTATGAATGCGAGTTGGTGAAGGCGCAAAGATAGAGATTAAATATGCAACGGTAACATCCCTGTGTCGGAAATCAAATAGTAAGCAGTGCTGCCAACTGCCGAGTCCTAGAATTTTATTATTGCCGGGTGTTACGTATATAAATGGAAATACCAGAAAATGGTCTTTGTGCGGAGGAATATGAGGTCACGTTGGAGTGGAACTAATTGGAAGGCCCATAATTAATAGAAACTTGACTCGAAGGGATGAAACGAATGAGCTAATTCCGTTCACAGTTTCAGTTACTGTTCTAGCGTTCTGTGAGCTCCACAGGCCCTCCGACACAAGAACGCTTAGTTATAACTGCATGTTTCAGTAACAGGGGTTGTTTATTTGTTTTGTTTTTGGAAGATGGCGTAGCGCATTCCAACCCGTGACTTTGCATTCATTATACTATGAATCTGTGGCGTCTTGAAGGTCTATGGCTAACAGAGTGCCGTTGTACCCAATTCTGAACCACAGTATATTTTTTAAGACCCGAATTTCTTTTTGTTAACGCTTTCTTAGCGGTCTTTGCACAAAGTAGCTTGTCGTGTCTGTTTCATATGGTCTCAGCGACAAACATATACGGGAGGTTGCCTTTTTGAATGTCGTTCACTGCTTCGACTACCCCGATATCGATATCGATATCGTTGTCGATTCCCGAGCCCTTTCAGGCAGATCAAGACTGCTTCCTTTCTCATATTTTGTACAGCAGTGGTATTCAACCTGGGGTACGCGAAGACAATGTAAATCAGTGGTATTCAACCTGGGGTACGCGTACCCCCGGGGGTACAGGAAGACATCTTAGGGGGTACGTGAAATTTAAAAAAATATTATTTTATGATAAACACTGAATAATCAGTAGTGTAATTTATTTAATTTATTTTAGATGTAGATTATATACTATGTATAACTTGAATTATACACCAACAACTTTGGGGGTACAAAGTTGAAGAGAAATTATATCTGGGGGTACGCGAACAAAAAAGGTTGAATACCACTGTTCTACAGTACGAAATAGAAGTCCCTGTGACATTCAGCCTGGGATGTCATTTGCTGCACTACTAGCAGACAAGAAAGCATCGTGCTTGTTATAATTTGATGTACACTTTGCTGGTAATATTTTATAACACTGGAAGTTTTTAGTAGTCAGTAAGAACAAAACAAATGAACGATACTGAACAGCGACGCAGCGGAAAGCTACAATACGTGCGAGTAGTAATACGAGTGTTCTGCACTCAGGCATGCGCACTGCCGCCAGTCACTTGCTTACCGGGCCACGTATAGCAGAGGGACTTCAACTCTCGCGCACTGTAGCTCAACATACGCAGTCATCTTATCTGAAATAGCTTTAAGGCAGGTTACGTGGCCTTGTACAACGGTTAAAACGGTGTTCTAGGTTTTCTCAAAGATATTTTCTCAACTTCACGGCGTTGGGAAATACATCCAGTCTGTTCATTCCGATTATGTGCGGAGGATTTAGTCGTCGACTGCAAGTCCGGTGCTAGAATGAGAAACATCTGAGAACAGAAGGCACTTGAGAGATTGAACCTATGTAGAATTTTGTGAAGCAAAATAGTAAGTAAAGCTGTCCCACTGTACGCCATGTAGGCGCTTGGGGGGGGGAGATTTTTTACAAGCCCCTACTCATTCTTAAGTTAAACATGTTTTGAACACTCACCACGTTCACAGAGCAATCTCGTTTCCCCTTCTTTTCAGTTAATTATGCACTCCCAGTAAATGTCCCAGTCCGTTAACCCCGCCTGAGAATCGGAAAATGATGTTCGATTGGCCTAATTTTCGACCACATTGATAAATCGAAAATCAAATTAGTTCAATCGTTTTCTGCCTAATCTCCACGTGTGTTGTCATCGAAGTCGATTAAAATGGATGGGTAAGTCGGAGAGACGGACATTTTCTCACCGTTCGCTCGATTTGTGTACGTCACGCAGAAGTAAGCTGACGGAGTGTGGGATGGGATCCAGCCAGTCATTGACATTACTCGATTGTAGTTTGCGGAGTTGCAGCGTGCGTTCGTGACAATTCTTACGAAGTACGCCATCTTGTACTTCTCGGCCTGCCAAAAACAGCTTTGTACTGCTGGCAAGATCTTCCGACAGATAAGCGGGGTTTGTTCCCCTATAAGGTAATGAATTTATCAGGAACATTTGAGGCTTTTTTCAGGAAGAAGTCGCTCAAGAAACAAACAAATTACGTATTTGTTCATATCTCATCACCAGACTGCATGAGACAATGGTAGAATAATACTAAAATGGATATTCGGGAAATTTGGTGGTGGGGTTAGGCTGGTTTGACGCTGTTCAGGGATGATGTATCGCTCGTCTTCACCATGCATGTAGACGCTTCTCGACCAGTGTACTGTCCAAATAATGAAGTTTCTCGTGAAAGGCTTCCTAATTGCGAATCTCGCGAAATAAGTACCAGTTGGGTCAACATGGTTTATGTGTCTAATTTGGAAATGATATTTTTATAAACGGCCGATAAAAATCTTGATGCTCTCAGGATTTCCTGCCCCCCACCGGTTACAAATCGTCAGTCACTGCCAAATTTCATCAGAATTCGTTCATGCGAAACGGCTGTATTACGCGTATATAAACGACAGGGCAGAGCTTGTGGGACATTTCACGGGAAGACGCAATTTGGTTACCGAACAAGGTTGTTTCGACATATTTCAATGTCAACAGAGGTCGATTATATGAATTAGGCCTGTTAGCTGGTAGGGATTGTTTTAAAGTATTATCTTGAATAAAATCTTCTCGGGCGATCAACCGCATCAAATGGGCCCGAGAAGATTATGTTGAATTACGTCGCCGTGAAAGCTTCAAATCATACGAGGTGCGATCGGAAAGTTTCAAGACTGCGCCTATAAAAACCCGTACACTTATCTCAGGTTTTAAATTCATCCATCACCCGCGAAGTAGTTCCCCTGGGAGTGAACACAACGATCCCAGCGCCGCTGCCAAGCCTGGAAGCATCCCTGGAAATCTTTCTTTGTCAGCCTGTCAAGCACCATCTGCGATTCTGCCTGAATCTCTTCTATCGTCTCAAATCTCCTTCCCTTTAGCTGAATTTTCATCTTTGGGAAGAGGAAGAAGTCACACGGAGCTTAGAAAGGAAGTTGGGGTCGGTTCTTGCAAGATCTTTGAGCTCCTGACAAACGAGAAGTCGATTCTGCTTCTGGTCCTCAGACAGGATGCGTCGCATGTGGAGTTCTTCCTTTAGAATCAGCTGACAGGTCCCATAGCCTATCCCAACAATGTCGCACAAGTCGTTGATGGTACGACGTCGATCTTCGTAACATTTTCGGGCGTTGTGCTCGAAGATGGTCGTCCAGAACGCTCGTCATCATCGACAGAGGTTCGGCCATTTTTAAAACGTGAATGCCACACAAAAGTTTGTGCACGACCCATTGCGGACTAACCAAATGCTTGCTTTACCATTTCATAGGTTTCCGTAGCCGTTTTGGCGAGTCTTTGGCAAAATTTGATGCACACGCCATTCCGAAATCGCAGGAGGGTCGGTGTAATGCACTACCAAAACGCCCGTAACTAAGAAACAAATGCTGATTCGATGATGCCGGCTGGCACACTGATTCACTATGAATGTAGGCCGCACCCCCTAGCGGCAGAAGCTCGTACTACATCCGGTTCGCTCTCTATTGACACAGTCTTGAAACTTTCCGATCGCACCTCGTATATTGTCTTGAATTTGCTTACATGGATTGAGGATAAACCCGCCATGATATCGGTCGAGATTCGAACCGGGCACCATCCAAAAAGCACGGGATTTATCAACTTTCCCAACGTTCATCGTCTAAAGAAACAAAAAACTGTATTGGTTCGGTTTCAGAGAGATTTATATACTTATTTACATTACGAATTCCAATGTCACATTTAATCAGACGCGCCGCTGTCTCAGACATCGCAAAGGTATTTAACTTGTTTGCAAACGCATTCCTCTTTGGTGTCCAGCAGTTGTACCGCGTCTTGTGCTGTAAATCAGACGAGCTTCTGAAGAGTGATTTGCATTGTGGAACCACGTGTTTGAGTTGAAAATACACACCGGCATGGCTGCCAAGAAATGCGTCTAGCCGCCTTTGTTTGTCATCTAAAAACAACTTCGACGTTTTGTTATAGGACCACCAACCTTTCAGCGATCAGAAATGTCAGCCACGAAGCGCTGAATGGCGGGGTATTTTGGCTTCCGCGTGGGAATATAGACCCAAAAGCGTTTCTTGCTTTAGTAAACAATAACTTTCTTTGTTTGTTCTCATGAACTTGGAATCTGTAGATTTTCATTTTGATGAGAGTTCATTCCGACAGCATGCTTGTCTATAATCCTACACAGGGTGATTTTTTATACATGCAAAAAATCCAAGTATCGTGTTGTTCTAAATCGAAGCCCGAAGTCTCCTGTGCCCTGTACGTATGTGGCGGCCACCGCTATGCTAGGGAGAACGAGATGGATTACTAAGTCAAATCAGAGAAGTGACGTTTTTAGGAATGCATTTATTAGATTTCAGCATGACATTTGGTGTTAACAGAATGTTTACAAAAGTATCTGAAAATTCACTCAGTTTGAATGCGTAACAGGGCTTTGTGACTCCAGCGTCCAGGCATACAGAAAATGCTTATAATTAAGAATCACTCTGTATATATTTTTCACTTCCATGTAACAGTATGTCTCCTGTAGCTTTCGGGTGAGGGTCCTCACTTCGTACCCGCGTCTATTGTAATCAATCAGAACGTGGCTATCGGATTGTTTTCATTCCCACTTCACTCTCGGAGGCCCCGGGTTCGATTCTGAACCCGAAGGCCAACTAACTTGACTGACATTGTTGTGGTTCTAAATCCTTCTAGAGTGTTACTGGGGGGTACTACCACGGCCCTTTTAAACGCTGTGGCATGTACCACCTGTTTTAGCATTTGATATCTCTGTATTTTCGTGGTTTTAATGAGATTTTCAGAATAAACATCGAATATTTCTTGAAACAGGTTTAAGTAATTGATTTTATTAATGGGTATTCTCTTTGCGTTCTTTAAGGTAAGAACTGAAATTTTAAATGTTATTCAAACGAGTGTCCGGCTTCAGAGGGTTAAGGTAGACCAGGAATATTTTGTTCCACATACGTTCTACTTTAACTCCTCCAGTTTTTGGTCTGTGTAGCGTGAGATTGAGCAGTCGCCTTTAATTATAGTAAAGAAACTGAACCAACAGATTAATAGTTTTTTTTACTTAGTGTTCTGTCTGACGACAGGTCCATATGAACAGGATCCTTCCGTCCTTTTCTTGGACTGGGACCTGTTCATCTACGTTCTTGGCAGATGATCCAGAAGTAGTTTGCCATTGCCTTCTTCTGTGTGTGAATGGAGTAATTGTTGGGATGCCACGGAGAAACCGGGGAAGCCCCCGGAGGAAAACTCCGTGTTGCCTAGACCATGGCCTTGCCCAACACAAGTTATAAATTCGGGCACCGCCGGGAATCGAACCCGAGACCCCAGGATTACAGGTTATAGAAACATAATTAACCGCACGTAGGGGGCCTAGATGTTGCGGATTTTGCAGATTCCTTTAAACATGTGGTTGATTACACAGGGACCATTTGAATCATCCTATAACAGTTTACGCGTGTTCTGGCAGTGCTGGATTAACTATTTGGTGTCTAAAGCCATCAGCAACTCGGTGAAACTGTACGAGGCGTTATTTTGACTATAGTATTCGGATTACAGCGACACTCGGACGTAGAACCTCAGTTATTAGTGTTTGTCAGTGTTTCTACAGCCCACCGATCTCCATACTTGCCACCAATCAGTTAACAGATCTTGATTTTCGCCTTCTGTCTAAATACGCAGATGTTAAAATATCCGAAACTGTAATAACGCCTTGTTTTTGTGAGAGCGAGAAACGATGAAGGATGTTAAAAAGAATATTCTGACACGAGAGAAACACGATGTGTGGAAATGTTCACTATGAAGACCTTCGTATGTGTACAATTTAGAAAATATTATTATTAGGATGACCAAATCAAGAAGTGTGAGTTTGACAGTGTATGTAGCACGCAGGGGAAGGCGAGAAGAACATTTAACATGTAGACGTAATACCTGAACGGAAATGGCCACCTTGAAAGACGTAGGAATAGATGGAGGATATTAAAGTGGATCTTTAAGACGTGGAGATGGAGCGTGGACTGCATTGATTACTTCATGGACGAGTGGCGGACCCTTGTGAACACGAAAGTGGAGTATTTGTGTTCCGTAAATTACGGAAATCACCTTGTGTTACTGGGCGTATGTTAGCTTCAGAAGGATGGTTGTCCTGCATGCAGTTGGTCAGAGTAGACCCCGTACAACTTAATCTTCGCCATATCTCTTTTTGTAAGGTTTTCGAGCAATGTTTTTTGGGTGGGTGTGGATTTTTAACACGGGCTGCAATCCATTTTTCAACCCTTTTAAAATCAACCTACTGGAACTAGTAAATGTTCTGAATGTCATATTATTTTATTTTATTATTTAGTGTTCTGTCTGACGACAGGTCCATGTGAACAGGATTCTTCCATCCTTTTCTCGGACTGGGACCTGTTCATATACGTTCTTGGTAGATGATCCAGAAGTGGTTTGCCATTGCCTTCTTCTGTGTGTGAATGGAGTAATTGTTGGGATGCCACGGAGAAACCGGGGAAGCCCCCGGAGGAAAACTCCTTGTTGCCTAGACCACGGCGTTGCCCAACACAAGTTATAAATTCGGGCACCGCCGGGAATCGAACCCGAGACCCCAGGATTACAAGGCCAGCGTTCTAACCGCTAGACCACCTCATCTTATTATTATTTAGTGTTCTGTCTGACGACAGGTCCATATGAACAGGATCCTTCCATCCTTTTCTCGGACTGGGACCTGTTCATATACGTTCTTGGCAGATGATCCAGAAGTGGTTTGCCATTGCCTTCTTCTGTATGTGAATGGGATGCCACGGAGAAACCGGGGAAGCCCCCGGAGGAAAACTCCGTGTTGCCTAGACCACGGCCTTGCCCAACACAAGTTATAAATTCGGGAACCGCCGGGAATCGAACCCGAGACCCCAGGATTACAAGGCCAGCGTTCTAACCACTAGACCACCGTGGCGGTCTGAATGTCATATATGGACAAAAAAGAAATATTTTAAATGGAGATGGTACCGTGGACAGAATCTGATGGAATTGGAACACACAAATCAATTACAAAATCATTATTTTACATGTAAGTGCGTGATAAATTTCAGGATAATTGCGTCCTTTATCAGCGAATGTGTGCGAACAGAGATGCGAATCAGCGAGGGAAGCCACACGTAAACTACATCGGCAATAAAACATGGAATTGCCCGACCGTACAATTCGGCAAGCCTCAGGGTACATATAACGTATCACACATTCAATTTAAAAATTGCATTTCAATACCTTGTGGTAAGATTGTTACAGACTGTCCTGGCGAACCACCGATGAAAGCGTAATTAAAAATAGAATCGGAATATTTGTAAATGTAAACCTTTTTTTTTTTTTTTTACAAATCTTGCCTGATTAACCGTCGTTGGTTTCAGAACACCTTCACATTTTGGGACTAATCGATGCGCGTAACGTAGTTTCACTTGTTTTGCAAGATTTAGAATCTGCGCATGCGTGTTTACAGCTAACGGCACTTCACTCTGTCTCACGCAAGCCGCAGTGTGCATGGCCTGCAGTCAGTTCTCCGCAAAATATGTCTGCACCTGACTTGAGTGTCCTGAATAATGTTTTCAAATTAGTAACCGAGTCTCTAAAAGGCTATTACCACGTAATAATTTATAATAGAACTAAGGTGTAAAGCGGGGATAACACCCTTTTACGACTGGGTATAAAAGTCTATCGGGGCCTTGAAGGAATTTATCCCTTAAGTAATTGTCAATGTATATGACCCACCGAATTTAACAATGAAGTTCTTAGTCTGCAGCGAGAAGTCGACTTGTACTATTCGGGCTCTGTCGTTTGTGTCTCCCGGGGTATCTCCTGAGTGGCTAACCAAATGATCTCCTTGGTTACCAGTAAGCTACAAGAAAAGTGCTAGTGGGGTCTCCAGAGAGAGAGAGAGAGAGAGAGAGAGAGAGCGAGAGAGAGAAACGCGAAACTTACAAAACAACAAACAGGGACTGTTCGTGTGTTGGCACTGAAGATTTTAAAGTCGCCGTCGGCTTCTTTGATAGCTTCAGAGTCCTTGACTGTCATTCGCGAGTCACGAGTGTGCAAATAGAAATATGGAACGAAATGCGAACAGAAACGTATTTTCTTGATTTTAAGACGCCATCGATTTTGTAATAGGTTTCCAGAAGAAAAAGACTGTATCGATTGTAAGACGCACTCATGATTCTGTAATAGGTTTTCAGGGGGAAAATATTTTTCAATAGGAATTGGTGAATATTAAAAATTGTATTATTAATATTTATTGTTATTGTATTTCTGTTCACTGTCCCACGACTAATTTTATGGATATGAATATTTTCCTTATGCTTTAGTCACACAATATAATTTTTGACATCGATTCTTAGACGCCGTCAAATATAAGACGCAAGTCAGATGTCAGATGTTTAGAATGTGAAAGAAGGTCGTCTTTAAATCGAGGATTTGCGGTAATTACTGGGCAGTGTTGGAAGAATTTTAAAGGGCTTGTGGTGTAAAACAGGACCAAAAGTTGAGAAACTCGGTAACAATACATTCTTATTACAAAGCAACAAAGCATTTTTACCAATGTACGTCGCCACGTGATTCGAGCGCGCTGATTCGGAATGACTCGACGATCGTGCAGACACTTTTCCAATTACGAGCTTGGCTCTTCGAATATTTTATTTAGTCTTCGACATGCGATTTCCACAACTCGATTCGTGACCAGAAAAAAAACTTGCCCAAAACTGTCAAATGCTCCAGATTAGGTTATTTTTTCATCAATAAATCACACCGGGACATTGTCTCCTCTAGTTTCAAACTGAAACACGAATTTTGTCAGAAATCTTGAAGTTCTGATGCAACTTTTATTACGTTAATTATCTTGGTCGCGATATTTATTCCTACTTACGAAGTTTGAAACAATATCGGATTATGTGAGTACGCTGCATCAACTTTAAAATGTATAGCCACGGATGTAATATAATTATCAAGGGCTGGGGAGTGGTTGAAATTTTCCACGGGAGGGACTGAGGAAATCCATGAGAAATTCTATTCATAACTGTCGGTAATAAAACAAGACTTTGAATCAGGTACATCCGGAACTTTAGGAATGAGTTTTACCTACCACTCGGCAAATAAAAGTAATAATTTGCTGTATAGGATTTGAGGTTTTCACGGCGGTGGGTCTGAAGATTGCTAATAATTTTCGCCTTTTGATACCAATTCTGGAAGGTACCCCGAAGATGGAGATTGTATGTTTCTTCATCACTACCCAGAAAAAAACAACATCGTCATATTTACCAACGTAATAACTCCCAGATCTCATCTGGTGGCTTGTAATTGTAAACCTTCAGCACCTTGTGAGCACCCACTTGCACCACTGTGTGCCACGCCCACTGGACTGTCGATTCATTAATAGTAGGTCCGAGGTGGTGGATCGACCCCCGACCGCCACCCCAGTCACGCAACGCCCCGTTCGTGCAGTGCTACCAACACATGCACGTAAAGTTTAGGCTTGATTGACAACTCTAACATTCTCCGAGACTGATCACTCAGACGTAACTCAAATTTTACTTTTAAATTCCGATGATAATGTATCAGTGTATTAGCCGTGGTTTCGAGATGTAATGATGTACGGTCATGTGATCTGGGCCCTCACATTCATGCGTACTGCTGTATCAACAGCAAGAGTTGTGTATTTTCAGTAATATGGCTTCAACCCATTTCTTATCAGTCCACAGTCCTACAAAAAAATATAGCGTTCCTTTATCGCCCTATATTTGTTTTCAAGTACATATTTCTTTTGAAGAAAATAAAGTTTCTGCAGGACAGAAATTGTTATTATGGAACACCGTTTTATTTAGGCTTTTAAGGGCTTTTGATGTCATTAAATATGCTGCCTGGCATGTCAATGGTTAGAAAAGTTATGTGGCAACCGAAAGTAACCAATATCTTGAAACAAAAAAACATATTTCTTTACAGAAGTTTTTATTTTAGTGAAAAGATACAAAACTTTTCTCCAGATAAAAGGTTCTCGTAATACGGAACCTTAGTTTTTAAAATTTTAACACAGGACCCCCCCCCCCCCCCAAATCATGACACCTCACGCATAATTTTTTCGTCATTTTCACTGTGCACAAGGGCAATGGTCATTGTGCCCCCCTGTTATTTATTACGCGAGGTAGTTTCGAGATCCAGGCAGTATCTTCAGTGCACGATGGATCGAGACCTGTGGCTGACGTGGCCCGTGCAGGAAGTGACGTCACTAGCTTCCCCCTACGGTGCTCCATCATTTAGATTGCCTCACACAGAGATTGTGGACATAGCAACCGTGTAGTTATAACAACACTAAAGGCGCCTCTGTGTCTAAGCACCATAGGAGGAAGATGTGCCAGGATGGTAGTTGAAAGTAAAATTTAACCTCCACAAACAATCCAGATATGAGTGAAGCACGGGTCCTTATGAGCTTGTACGTCCATTTCTCTCACCCCCTGTGAATACGTTCTCATTTACAAAACGGAGAGTTGCTGTACTAATGTGTTTCGTAAGAATGTACTTTAAGAAATTTGTAGTTCATTAAAAGTGTGAAGAGTTTATTCAAATGTTTAAATTTCATCCAATATAATGTATTTTTATATTATAATTAGCGGGATGGTGTACGGTCGAAGGAACAGCCACTACAGCAGTTGCTTGGTTTGTGCGCGTAGTGATTTGGAGTGCAGTACTTTGCCGTCCAAAGAAAAGTTAAACAGGTGTCGGTGTTTTAACGGTGATTTCTTGAAGTTTAATTTGTGTTTTTCAACAGAATGGATAATTTTGTTTCTGCCAAACAAAAAAAAAAGGACAAGTCGGCAAATATTACAACATCGCGGCCACAAGCGCAATGCCCCACGCTTATATCTGGAAGTCTACACTGAACTAATGTTGAAAAAGAACGCCTAGTACATATTAGAAGACTGAAGAAGGTCAGCTCCGAAACATAATCAAGGCCAAGGCCAGTTTATGCAAGCAGGTGAAAGGGGCTGAAGGGGAATCTCCACCGTTGCACTGTGAGAGACAACTTATACTAGCAGTCACGAGATTGCATGTTTCAAGGTCACAGCAAATCATATATAACTTTTCAGTGCATAGCGGAGCACAGGTTGCTTAGAATACGAACTCGCAACCTAGCAAAAGTTGTAGCACTCTACTGTGTCGACCGTCAGTCGCACTGTAAGGGCGCTATCGCACTAGGATGCCATGGCAGCGATGCCATGGCGTCCAGTTGCCATAAAAAGACGCCAGCTTTCGACGCCAGTCGAGCGAACAGATGGATCAACATTATGAGATCACGAAATGAAGGGCTATTAGCAAGGAGAAATGTCCACTTTTATCACTTTCGAGAAAATGAGATTTACCTTTATCAAAACTACATACCTGGAGTGAATTTCAATTCTGTAACAAAGAAATAAGTAAAAAAAATTCTCCATACACACACTTTGCACGTCCATGCCATTATTGAATTTGAAATATTTCAGTTCTTGCAAATCACATGTAATATTACATGAAGAAACTTTATTTAATAAAACATTATAAAAGCAGGTTTCTTCTTAATTCACGTTATTTGTGATATATAGATTGCTAAACAAAGAAACTTATAAATCAAGTTGCCATATTGGAAAGCGGCCCCACAAATAAAGCCATAGAAACACTTCTTAGCTAATTCTTTCTTTTCTACTGTAAATAAATCTCCTCCAAATATTTCCACAAGTTCTTCCCAGTTTCTTTTTTTCAAGTCCCGGTTTGCGTATTCAATAGCAGATGAATCCCATAGTGATGGTCGGGACTGAATTTCAGTTATCAATCTTTCGGTGTCGAAATTATCCATGTTTGGAAGAAACAGAAATACACACAAGCACATTCACACACGTACGTCAATGGACTGGCCAGACTGTCCTGTGATGTTGATTTGGCCTTGGCCGTGGCAGCGATGCCAGTAGCATTTGAACTTGGCATCTTGGTTGGCAGCGATGCCAAGTTGGAAGCGCTGCCAGACGGATGCCACGTGCGATATAAATGCATTAAGTTTTGCCGAGATGCTGGCAGCTGCGCCATGGCCTCCCGTTGGCATCCTAGTGCGATACCGCCCTAACGGACGCGGTGGGAGGAATTCCTTCCGTGACCTTGAAACGTGATTAGTTACTGTAGCGGTAATCTTTTCGGTTGAAAAATTATTATCTTTCTGTTGAGGCCACGGACGTTTGCTGCACGGTGGTATTGGACGAACAATGCCGACAAACACTGAGATCTGCTCTAATTTGTAACATTCGGAATCAAGAATTTTGACAGATGCGGATGGACGAGATTATATGTTAACTCCCCCCCTCTCTCAATTTGGGCATCAGTGTGTTAATACTTGTAAAGTATTATCTTCTTTTCAAGCACATATGAAGCACCGACTTTATACCACGTCTGTCAACAGTGATTCCCCTTTTAGTGTGACGTGAGTGAAGTCAAGGAGTTAGTGTTACTTTAGCACAAAGAATCTGGCCCGCCGCTCCAAATAGGAAGACGCTTCCGCATACAGAAACAATGACAGTTGTCCCAGGAGCATTAGCAGTGTAATTTCTTTCCAAAAGATTTCTTTGATCTCTTTGTCTGTGTGTCTGAGTGCCTCGCGGTGACAGCGTGTTGTAAACTGTTACAGAACGACACGTCGCAGTATCACCTTGTCCAAAAACATCTCCTACCAACACTGGAAATGCAAATGAGCTATTATAACCCTTTCCGAAACGATGTCTTGTTTGATATCAGTTCATATGTTACCCGAAATAAAACATGAAAAATTTATTCAATGACACCTGTTAATATGAACGTTATTTTCTGTGGAACGAAATGTTTTTGTAAGAACACTGGTTAGGATATATATATTTGTTGAAGACTATTTTAGAACGAAAACCTTCGTAAATCAATTACTTATGGGCCTGACTGTGAGGTGTACTAACACAGCGGGGGTCTTCGATGTGAGTCTTCACGAAAATATCTCCAAATTACAAATTCCACGGTTTTATGTACTCCGAAAAACATCTGATAGGCATAACAGTGAAAGTTTATAACATTTATGCGCTTTATTGTCGAGACTTGCAGCGTGAATCTAATTCTATGCTTGTCCATTAGGATCACAATTCTGTCGGGAAATTTACTCTCCAACGCAGAGAATATACAAGACAGATTTAACAAGTGACCGCTGACCCTGGGAACGTCATTTCGCTAGATGGAAATTGATACACCGATTTCGTAAGGCAATGCTGCATTCCAAGGTCTGGGGGAAGGTTTAAGAACATAAATTCGCAAAAAATAATAATAAAAGGTTGTAATTTTAAACGCTTGGGATACATTCCTACTCGCACCGCGATTCAAACCGCAGAAACGTCTTCCGTACGTCGCTGTCCTCAGCCTGTCTTGTGTGCAGTCCGCGTGCAGGCTTAATAGGGTAGCGTCTGATGAGCCTATTCTGTTAATCCGTGTGATTTAGAAATATTCGTTGCTTTGTTAATCACTAACCAGTATTTGGCAGTAACTGTCGCTGTGAGCAACGGGCCATCTTAAAAATGAAGAATATTTAATCAGCAGCCGGGATACGTCTTAATGACGAACGGCGCTATAACCCAGAAGACAGCCATCTTTGTACTCACCGCCGTGAAAACATCAAATCGTACTTAAACACAACAGCAGATGGCGCTGGCAGGTTTGTGTCTGGAGTTGCGTGCTTCACGCGAGCCGTAATTTTCATCCCAAGTAAAACTAGTTGAGAACATTTTGCCCCATTTCGGCCGGAGAAAGTTGTGCTCAGATGGAAAATGGAGGGGGGTAGAAGTTTGCAGGTGGTTCTAACTATAAGTTGTATCCTGAACCGGAGACTTTGTACTTAATGTTGGAGAACTTTGCCCGTACAAGTATGGCGCTGTGTCTAGCTGTAAGTGGTGCCCTCTGTTCGGGCTTGCTAATACGACATGATGACGTCAGAACAGCCACTGCAGTGTGCAGAGAGCGTGTAGGCTGAACCACACTCTTAAAACTTCGGGAGTACGAGGTTTACGTTCCGGCAACCTTTGCTCCGTATCTCAGGCCAAAGTATGTTCATTGGATGGAAAAGTACAGTGAAGTGATTGAAGTGTAATAAAAACGAATGTGTCTTTGGTCCTGTCTTTCGATGGAAAAATTCGCATTAGCTTATCGTTTTACGGGCATGAAGCCTATGTAAGGACATGCATCTTCAACACTGAACGAAATTTTCGTCGCTCCGTACGACATATAGGAAAAGTTACCAATTTGTCTAGGTTTTCTTGGGTGTTGCGTGTTTAAAAGACATTTATTGTCTCGATCGTCAGGGCCTCGCACGGTTTATTTACCGCTCTGATGATATAGGCGATCTCTCTGAATTTATACGGTGCAGCTTCCAGAAGACAACGTTCTTTATCCAGCCAAATACCCCGTGACATAATCGGTCCTACTGCGAGATTATGGTCAGTACGCATAACCAGTTCACAAAACGTCTTGTTCGAGGTAACGCTTTTCCTCAGACATTGGACCAGTTGTGGGGCCCATCCAGCCTCGTATCCAATGGATACCGGGTTCCCCACCCCCATGTAGGGGGTATACCTCCTCTCCGTATCGAAAAGTGGGACAGCTTTACCGGCGTGAGAGAACTGCAAGGAATCACGCGTTGTGTCAGTTGAAACACCGAACGCGTTTAGTTAAGTATGGAGAATAGTTGGCGGTGGACGGTGTCAGGCAGGTGGCCTACCTGACAGGAGTCACAGGTGCCGTATCTGTGATGAAGTGTATTGGATTTCTGTCTTCAGGCAGGAGGAGATGACGTTTCAAGCTTGGGCGAGCAGAAAAGCGAATGCCAGTCGGCTCCGAGTCAGATGTTTACCAGCGTTTAAGCAGTCGCACGAGGACAAAGTGTTTTGTGTTTGTGAAGCGGCCTTTTGTTCATCTGTCCATTAACCGGCAGTACTTTTATGAACTGTCTGCATTGTCTGGAATTCCGACTGGAGCTCTGAATGATGTGGAGGGGCCCTCAAAGATTCTTACCGAGTTGCTACCGGGGCCAATCAAAACCGACCGGAAAGTTGAGTCAGGCACGACAGAACCAAGTGCGTAGAGCTGTATGTATGCGTCCGTATTTTGACTTATATTTTTGCTTACAATGAGCATTTTTTTAAAGTTAATGACACATGTTCATTTAACTTTTCGTGCACACTTCGTCCTCTGACGTTGTCTTACGCCACACTTACGTCGCCATATCTAGAAACAGTGGAGTCGTCACCGGGTTCAGTGAATGCCCGTTATCAGCCAGGTCATTCGCTTAACACATCGTAACATGGTCTCGTATAGTAGGCGCCAACAAATTGCTCGCTGGAAGGTCACAGTAAAATCATACGCTGTTTCAGCAACAGCGTGGCCCATGCAAGTGAAGGCAGTTATGAACTCGCAGCAGTGTACTGGTGAATTAGATCCGCGGGAGAGAGTGGGCGACGTCTTTCCATGCCCTTGAAACATGCAATTTTGTGACGGCTACCACAGTATCTGTTTAGTATTTCCATCCCAGACGAATAGATGATAACGTAATTGTTAAATAAATCAAGACATGGATATAAAATCATACACTAGGAGTGGGAAATTTTTCATGTAATGGTAAATTTATGTGCCTGATTTTCTTTAGATTTTCAGATTTGAAAACTTTACCTTTGTCAGTGATCCGAACAACGAAAATCCCCACGTGGACTTATTTTACGTCCTGTAGGTGGGTGGTCCTCGCACTAACCAACAACGATGGGCAGTAGCCTTGGCAGATATGAGACAGTAGGTTCGTGGGTGACAAATGACACCCAACCCCCGTGTCAGGATTTCGGAAGCCACGCGGAACAATGCAGCGAGAGTCGGTAGTGAAATAGATCCGTGATCACCCGCCGAGATACGCCCGGGCCCCTGTATTTATTCTTTATATGCTACAGAATATTAAAGAGGTGGTTTAGATTTCAGGTCCTCCCGTATTGTTTTACCTTTCCTTGGTATGCCTAGAAAAAACTATAGCGAACGCCATCATCGAGTCTCTAGCCTCTGTCAGTGATTGAATTTGGTTCAGTTACACGGTGTCTTCAGATTGAATGAGTCCAAATCCAGAATTTAAAACTCATAACACAAAGTGACTTTTAGAAGAGGTATTTTACACATGTTAGAAGATGTAATGCGTTTACTGATATTGCCCAATCTTTCGTAAAGTCACTGTGCTACATCGCAGTGACTTTATCTGAACCAAAATTCTGATTTGTAATCGTGAATTTTGACTATGCGTATATTTGGTACAATTCTCCGTTGGGTAAAGGGTACAATTTTTTGAGGAAAATAAATGTTACGTAGATGAGTAATAATGAAAGTCTGGTTGCAGTATTGAATTACGATTAGTCGATATCTCCATTACAGATTGCGACCCACAATTGTTAATACAACGTGATTTACTAACACACTTTAAGTGTGAAATATCGGTCCCCCATAAATTAACATTACGGTTTATATGAAAGGATTTATCGTGACAATAAATGCTCTTGTATTCGTAAATAGTAAAAAAGGAGTGGCGGCTGTGTAGACGTCATTAAACGTCGTGACGCTGTCTCTTGTTTTGATCGCAGGGACAACACTTTCGTAGTCTTAGCAACAAGTTCATTGTGCATTTAGCTACACGACAGACTCTCGTTATACGCGGGGGATGAGTTCCTGCGAATCACCGCGTATAACGAAAACGCTTAAAATGTGAAAGTGGAACATTCACTTGTAAAAGTTCGTGACGATGGTGAGTTATTTAAATAAAAGGTTCTTCGGATGTTTTAATAGACGATGGAAAATATCCAAAGAACTTTTATTTAAATGGAACATTCACTATTTTGATGTTAAATTAGATCCAAAACGTTTTGTTGTTGGTCTTGTCATCATATTGGTGCTCTGTCAATTCTTGTTCTGTTTGTTAGATAGCCTACAAACAAATACGTAAAGCTTTAATTACTTCAGTTTAAAAGAAGGCCACTTGCTTCGAATGTGAAGTGGCCGTCATATTTATACAAAGCCACTTTGCCAGTTACGGGATTAGAAATATGTTTACTTCAAATGGATATTTACAAACAGCTACGAGGCGGAAATAGTCATAATCTGGACACGGCTTTTATCCATCCAACAGCATTATTTTAAATTATCTGCCCGAAATTGAAACGAGGGGCGTTGTGTGACGCCGTATGCAGTGATGTGATAATGGGACGCGAGAGTGCGCGCGTATCGGCCAGCGCGTCACGTGGTATCATAACTCATGCAGATAGCACCGCACCACCTCGTGAGATTCGCATGCGAGCCATGTTTACACGCTTTCTTTGTAGTTTGACTCACCAAGGATATTAATTCGGATTACGACCACATTTCCCTGAAAACGTTTGAGTCGGGGCGCAATAAAATGTCAGCCGTGTTAAAGTATTCTTTATTATGAAACTGTTGTGAGTACAGAAATAAATCTCAAAGTTAACGATACCAGTTTAGACATTTGTTTCTGTAGATTAATTATGTTTTATAATTACGATGTTCTCTTGTGAAGGTTCTGTCCCAAAGCCGAAACAGGGAAGCTAAATCGATATTTAGACACTGATTTCTGTATTTAGAACAAAAGCTTGAATGGTAAGTGGGGTTTGTTGACCACTTCAAATTGGAGTACACATATGTTATGCAGTATCTCATCAATTTTAAGACGCACTTTTTAACTTTTAAATTGACTGCGTGTCTTATATGTGATAGTCTTCTCTCCTGAAAACCTTCTACTGAATCAAAGGCGTTTCTTGCAATTAATGATTTCTTAAAATCGAGGAAATACGGCATGTAAGTTATTTGTTACAGACCTCTCTTGAGGTACCAATCCATATGATTGTAAACTTTATTTTATTGCTCTAAATTTTCAGAAACCAACTCGTTAAACGAAAGTAAACTGTATAGGTCTGTAACTTCACAGGTTTCACGTAGGCGTAAAACTTGGTCTCTCATCCTCGGTTGAGAACATAAATTTAGAACAGAGTACTGAGAAGTATGTACGAGACTACACACCGCAACAACCCAGAAGACAGAAATCTTCATACTCATCGCCCTGATGATGGAGGCAGTATGACCTCCGAAACGTTGGTAAACATCGACCAGAATACACAGCGCAACAACCCAGAAGACAGAAATATTCAGACTCATCGCCCTGATGATGGAGGCAGTATGACCTCTGAAACGTTGGTAAACATCTACCAGAATACACAGCGCAACAACCCAGAAGACAGAAATCTTCATACTCATTGCCCTGATGACGGAGGCAGTATGACCTCTGAAACGTTGGTTAACATCCACCAGACTACACAGCGCAACAGCCCAGAAGACAGAAATATTCAGACTCATCGCCCTGATGATGGAGGCAGTATGACCTCTGAAACGGTGGTAAACATCGACCAGACTACACAGCGCAACAACCCAGAAGACAGAAATCTTCATACTCACCGCCCTGATGATGGAGGCAGTATGACCTCTGAAACGTTGGTTAACATCTACCAGACTACACAGCGCAACAACCCAGAAGACAGAAATCTTCATACTCATCGCCCTGATGATGGAGGCAGTATGACCTCTGAAACGTTGGTTAACATCCACCAGACTACACAGCGCAACAGCCCAGAAGACAGAAATCTTCATACTCATCGCCCTGATGATGGAGGCAGTATGACCTCCGAAACGTTGGTAAACATCTACCAGACTACACAGCGCAACAACCCAGAAGACAGAAATCTTCATACTCACCGCCCTGATGATGGAGGCAGTATGACCTCTGAAACGTTGGTAAACATCTACCAGACTACACAGCGCAACAACCCAGAAGACAGAAATCTTCATACTCACCGCCCTGATGATGGAGGCAGTATGACCTCTGAAACGTTGGTTAACATCTACCAGACTACACAGCGCAACAACCCAGAAGACAGAAATCTTCATACTCATCGCCCTGATGATGGAGGCAGCATGACCTCTGAAACGTTGGTAAACATCTACCAGACTACACAGCGCAACAACCCAGAAGACAGAAATCTTCATACTCACCGCCCTGATGATGGAGGCAGTATGACCTCTGAAACGTTGGTTAACATCTACCAGACAACACAGCGCAACAACCCAGAAGACAGAAATCTTCATACTCACCGCCCTGATGATGGAGGCAGTATGACCTCTGAACGTTGGTTAACATCTACCAGACTACACAGCGCAACAACCCAGAAGACAGAAATCTTCATACTCACCGCCCTGATGACGGAGGCAGTATGACCTCTGAAACGTTGGTAAACATCATCCAGACTACACAGCGCAACAACCCAGAAGACAGAAATCTTCATACTCATCGCCCTGATGATGGAGGCAGTATGACCTCTGAAACGTTGGTTAACATCGACCAGACTACACAGCGCAACAACCCAGAAGACATAAATCTTCATACTCATCACCCTGTTGACGGAGGCAGTATGACCTCTGAAACGTCGGTAAACATCTACCAGACTACACAGCGCAACAACCCAGAAGACAGAAATCTTCAGACTCATCACCCTGTTGACGGAGGCAGTATGACCTCTGAAACGTCGGTAAACATCTACCAGACTACACAGCGCAACAACCCAGAAGACAGAAATCTTCAGACTCATCGCCCTGATGATGGAGGCAGTATGACCTCTGAAACGTTGGTTAACATCGACCAGACTACACAGCGCAACAACCCAGAAGACAGAAATCTTCAGACTCATCGCCCTGATGATGGAGGCAGTATGACCTCTGAAACGTTGGTTAACATCGACCAGACTACACAGCGCAACAACCCAGAAGACAGAAATCTTCATACTCACCGCCCTGATGACGGAGGCAGTATGACCTCTGAAACGTTGGTAAACATCGACCAGACTACACAGCGCAACAACCCAGAAGACAGAAATATTCAGACCCACCGCCGTGTAAACCTCAAATCCTACCTATAGGCAAGTTCCCCTATAGCTCTTTGAAAATAGACCACGACCTGTTACTTTAGCGTCCTTTCCAGTTTAATTATTAATAATCGCAGCACTCGACGTTATGTAGTCGGATTTTGACAGCGTCGTTAAATAAACCACAAATAATATAAATTAACCGGGACCTCGCCTTCATCTCTCTTATTTTTTTTAATAAAATTTAAGCCTTCATATTAATGTGGTTAAGCTCTGATATGAAAACCTTCGTTGTTCTTATCATGAGAACTGTCGGTTTGTTTGAAAGTTGTTAAGTAGAAGCAGACACACGCCCCATCCCTCTCTTTCTCTCTCTCATTCACACACGCACGCATGAAGAAATTGTACTGTAGGCTTAGCCCTACAGGTGTCCTGTAATGGCATTCTTTCTTATACATTACTAAATTATGTTTTCGAAGAGCTGCCTACTAGAAGAACCTATCTTAAACGTCGGACACTTCCTCCTCAGAAGTTCGCACCGCCTCGACTGGCGTCTTTTGTAATGAGTCAAGACGGAGCGGACACTAAAGGCATTTCATCGGGAGCTGAGTCATTTGCTCCTGAAATTGTTAGGCAGACACATTCAGATCAATATGGCTGCCTTTTATCTCTCTTTGTATGATGAACATAGACTAAATAGGGGTGTGAAACAGTGGGATAGTTTAGTGTCTGCATAACGGTAATTTTTTTACGCAGTAAAGCCATAAAAAGCGGCGGTTAATAGTGGAGCATGTTCGCCACGTGTAATTCTAGCCTTGTGTTGTATACGATGAACACATGTGCCACACATGGGTGGCCGCATCTGAGACGAGTTTGTGACTATGACAACGGCATCTCTCTGTGAAACTTTATGAGCCAAATATACCCGCATCTGACAAATAAACATAGGAAACGCCATTGATCTGATTTATGAGCTTATGAGGAAGTTCTAAGTTGCTTTTAGATTATCAAAGTACGTATGATACTGGGAGGTTCCCGTTTTGAACTTGGGGCCGCCAGTTCGTGTGTAATTTTCCCCCAATGTTTCGATCTCATTCCATGTTCAGAAATATCTCCAGTTGGCACAGAATCATTAAATAAACAAATAAAATACAACGGTATAGCAATACGGCCGCGCTAATTATAATAATTTCTGAAATTGTAGGTATATATATATTATATATATATATAACGGATACATTTTTTATCTCGGCACTAGATGGGGGTCAGTGGTCAGCGTCACGCCTCGGCCGTCTTTGATTGGTATGTTGGTAGTCCCCACAATCAGTGTCATCGCAAAAGGCAGAAGAAAAATTCTTTGCCTCTACCAGAGGATTGATTCCCAGTCGTTCCGTCCGTGGTCAGACGTGCAACTGACTGAACTACACTTGCTGAAAACGTTTGATTTACCTTCCAAAGTAAATGTCTTCTTTGTGCCAATAGTTAGCCATGTTGAAATTTGAAGATTTCTGTCTTCTGTGTTGTTTCGCTGTGTAGTATGGTAGATGTTAATCAACGTTTCAGGGCGATGACGCCCTGAAGACGGAGGCAGTATGACCTCTGAAACGTTGGTAAACATCGACCAGACTACACAGCGCAACAACCCCGAAGATAGAAATCTTCATACTCATCGCCCTGATGATGGAGGCAGTATGACCTCTGAAACGTTGGTAAACATCGACCAGACTACACAGCGCAACAACCCCGAAGATAGAAATCTTCATACTCATCGCCCTGATGATGGAGGCAGTATGACCTCTGAAACGTTGGTAAACATCGACCAGACTACACAGCGCAACAACCCCGAAGATAGAAATCTTCATACTCATCGCCCTGATGACGGAGGCAGTATGACCTCTGAAACGTTGGTAAACATCGACCAGACTACACAGCGCAACAACCCCGAAGATAGAAATCTTCATACTCATCGCCCTGATGATGGAGGCAGTATGACCTCTGAAACGTTGGTAAACATCGACCAGACTACACAGCGCAACAACCCCGAAGATAGAAATCTTCATACTCATCGCCCTGATGATGGAGGCAGTATGACCTCTGAAACGTTGGTAAACATCGACCAGACTACACAGCGCAACAACCCCGAAGATAGAAATCTTCATACTCATCGCCCTGATGATGGAGGCAGTATGACCTCTGAAACGTTGGTAAACATCGACCAGACTACAAGCGCAACAACCCAGAAGACAGAAATCTTCATACTCATCGCCCTGATGACGGAGGCAGTATGACCTCTGAAACGTTGGTAAACATCGACCAGACTACACAGCGCAACAACCCAGAAGACAGAAATCTTCATACTCATCGCCCTGATGACGGAGGCAGTATGACCTCTGAAACGTTGGTAAACATCGACCAGACTACACAGCGCAACAACCCCGAAGATAGAAATCTTCATACTCATCGCCCTGATGATGGAGGCAGTATGACCTCTGAAACGTTGGTAAACATCGACCAGACTACACAGCGCAACAACCCCGAAGATAGAAATCTTTATACTCATCGCCCTGATGACGGAGGCAGTATGACCTCTGAAACGTTGGTAAACATCGACCAGACTACACAGCGCAACAACCCAGAAGACGGAAATCTTCATACCCACCGCTGTGAAAACCTCAAATCATAAATGTTGAAATTTGTGTGTGAGATATATATGTAGTCGATAGTCTGTATTGTAGGCCTATACTACGTTTTGATATTCGGCTTGTGCCAGTATTTAAATAGTCTTGACTGTTTATTTACTTACTTTTATTCTGATCTAAATTTTAATATTCGTTGTGACCATAGGATTTGAAGCCGGGAGCCCGTAAATGTTTGTATCACGATACAGAATGCCTGAATGTTCTTTTTTTGGTGTTTTGTGTTGGTACTGCTTCGCTATACTCGTTTAGCGCACTACTGTAGCACCACGAGGAACAGCGGGGAATTCCACTCCTGCGAGGTTTTTGAACCTGTCAGTCACGAACTCGACAAGACGCCTGCCGAGATCGTCTGTTCGATGTTTATTGCTCGCAGTTACGGGCCACTGCAAACAGTAACATGCACAGTGAGTAGACTTCTGTGAGTGTTAGCAAACATTTGCGGAATGCTTTGAATCTTACTGATGTTGATGGAAGTTCGACGGAACCTGTCTCGCACTGAATGACCGTCTGGCGGCTTGTTCGGTGTGACGCACACTGAAGCGATATTTCGTCATATTTATAAGCTTAGATAATTGTAAAAAAAACACACAGAGACACTACACTTAAAAGAAGCGGTTCTTAACTTTTGTTACCCGAATTATTCGTTGCCATACGTCGGGAAGTACAGTCAAGTGACCTAATACGAGTTGGATGAGCGGGCTTCGATTCATGGTTGGTGTAAGGATTTTTATCTCAGTCGATTTGACCATATCTACTCTCAAAAGGACACCTGGTGTGCCACGGGGTTGATGTCTTAACCGTATACTTGAGACGACGTTAGGAACACGTGGGTTGTATGTTCGCTTTCATGTACGTTACCATGCGGTTGGTACTTAATCACTGGAATAACTTTTTAAGACGTTTGTGCAGTATTCGTTCGTGGCGGTACGTTCGCGAAACACGAAATTGGTTATCGATTCCATGTGTAACCGTGACAAATTATCTGTTGCAAATAGAAGTGTGGAGCGTTGTGGGGTGAGACGTATAAAAAGTTTTCAAGACCCTAGTTTCAAACACGCCGAGTGCTGTCAGAAATATTCATTTATATTCCCGAAGGAAGACTGTGTTCTTTTAGCAGTTTAGAATGAAGTGTATTGGCGTATTTCTTTAAAAATGTGTACCCTGATTCAGTGAGCCGGGATAGCTCAGTCATTATAGTGACTAGCTACGGGCTGGACGACCGGGGTTCGATCCCCGACGGGGGCAGAGGATTTTTTTCTCTAGCCTCTGCGTCCAGACCGTCTCTGCGGCTCACTCAGCCTCCTCTACAATGGGTACCGGGGTCCTTTCCCGGGGGTAAAGGCGGCCGGGGCGTGATGTTGACCACTCACCCCCATCTAGTGCCGAGGTCAAGGAAGAGAGGAACTATACCTCCACTCACCCCAAACGCCTACGTGGCGTATAGTGGGACAAACTTTACTTTATTACCCTGATTCAGTAGCGCATCTAGAATGCGAAAGATCCAAGGTTATGTATGTAAGGGCCTATGACCGCATTTACATCATTAAACACCACTAAAAGTATCACAGGACAGAATTAATATTGCGGTGTTATGTTCTGCGTCGTCTTGACATGTGTATGGTTGTTGGTCACACGTTACATGCACATCTTGGCATTCCGTCTTGGTAATCAGCGTCTATATCGTAATTTGTCAGGCACAAGCTGACATTCTTGACTTCTGCAAACCCACCGTGACGTACACCCGAGACGCTTGCTTCTGAAGCCGAACACCATTATACTGTCGCTCGTGACTGATTTGTGATTAAGTTAATGAACTGAAACCAGGTGATTTCTGTCTTCTGGGTTGTTGCGTTGTGTAGTCTGGTAGATGTTTACCGACGGAGGCAGTATGACCTCTGAAACGTTGGCAAACATCCACCAGACTACACAGCACAACAACCCAGAAGACAGAAATCTTCATACTGACCGCTGTGAAAATCTCAAATCTTACGACTAAATAACTTATTTGTGGGAGTTTTAGTTGAAGAAGTTGAACTGAACTGAAACCAACTTATAACCAGTAGGCGGACCATTGGGGGAAATTTAATATTGTAACATGTTGATCTCATTCCTACAAGCTGGCTTGTTATTGTATGAAAAGTGGTTATTTTCTGTTGACATGGCCAAAAGTTAATCTTCGAACACCGTTGTCTTAGCATTTTAAAAATTCCACGCTAACAGCAATTTTGTGCACGTCTTTGCTAGATGGATTTTAAGGACAGACATTTGGCAAAACTGTATAAAGTTAAAATTGTCCCTGATGCTCATCTAAATATCACATCCATAAGGGCTTATCAGGAAGTAGATTTATAAATCCGTGTATTCTTAACGTGGTACTGGACGGTGATGAGCTTTCAGCTTCACGCCTCGGCCACTTTACTCTTACGTCATTGGTTACGAGAAATGGAATGAAATTCAAACCTAGTCTCTTACGAGAATGTTTTGTTTCGTCAATAAAATTATTCTACCCGGCGAGTCAGTGAAAGTTGATGTTTGATCGTGACCGAATCCTGAAGATTGAAAAACTACAATTTCTCACTTATTTCTCGGGGTACGAATGGGACCCGCAAAATATCCTCCCAGTGGTTCGTCATCGATTGATTAATTCGTTTAAGAGTGATTTAATGTCGACTGACCTGCTTTGGTTAATAGGGATTCCGAACAATTAACACCACGGCAGACTAAAGTAGAGGTGTGAACTTCAACGGGCACTGCTTAAGATTTGGTTTGGGGTTTTTATTACCAGAATTTTCTTATTTTAATTCCTGAGTGGTTATAAGGATTATATGAAGATACAAGTCTTGTGGTATAGTCGGCGCAGTAGTTTCTGGCCGGTGGCGAAGCTGGCGGACGGGCCTAGTCTGTGTACCTGAGGTGGCACGGTCAGCGGTTTTCTTTTGTTCGGGCGTTCAGTCCGAGACTCGCTCCTAGCCTTCCCCTTGAAAATTCCACCGGCCAAAAACTACGGCGCCGACTATAGTACCCTGAACGACGTTTTAAATCGCTCCTTGAACGCCATATTCTGAACACGTTATGATGAGACGGCCATCTCTCATTCCAGCAAAGTGCACGCCCCAGCGTAATTATGCAGGACTTGATGACTCCATGAACAGAATTTCGAAGTTGGAAGCTGAAGTACCCGCTCGCAGAGAAATACTCGGGGTCATTCTTTCGCATCAGACTGCCGAGTTTCGTAAATTAATTTACGGCTACGGAATTCAGCAACAAGATTCAGAATTAATGATGTCTGAATTGTCGAAAGAAATTGTAGCTAAATCAAAGCTAGAAGTAAAGTTACATATTGCCATGTAATTTAATTACACGTACTTAGCCGCGTACTTGCAACCCTTAGCGTGGAGTATATATAAGAGTTTGCAAGCACGAGAGGTTTATTATTCATATATAATGAGCAGAAATCTATACACTAATTTTCAGTTCGAATCTTGCAAAATTTGACTTAAACTGCCTACAGATATTAGGAAAGTTTAAGTAAAGGTTTTTAATAAATATTTACACGACAATTTGTATTTATTATACCACATTGGATAACACAAACTGATTCTCTTACGTAGAAATTCTCTCCCGCGTTAGAATAACCTCGCGTGGCACGAACTTTTTTTCGAGGCTCATTAACTCCCGTTTAGCCGTAATGTTTGTCTTGTAGGTAGAATTTAAAAACACACATACTATATGAACCAAAGACATTACCATTACAGGAAGTGAGCTACAAAGTACTGACACCGTGAAATTGTGTTTTTAGTATGAATAGTATACCCCGCCATTGCCCATCTGATCAACGTGCCTTTTACTTTCAGCAGTCGTTAGACGCACGGATTAACCCCCACTACAGTACTTACATTAAGTCTGGACCACAACAGTTACTCTTTGATGAAACATTGTGATTAGGGTTCTTGAAAGGGGTTAAATGTTGCCTGTATTGTTCACGAATGGCGTCTGAGATTTGGATTCTAAAATTAGATTCTGTGCTGGCGCCACCTAATGGTAATTTTATGAAACTAAAAACAAAAAAGGAGCGGTGATGGAGCCTGTTAAAACATTTGGGGGGGGGGGGGGGTTAACCGCGTTTCTGTAACGATTATGACGTTTGAGTTGTGACGAGTGAATTGAAAAACAAAGTTGACATGTGTAAAATACGACCCGACCTCCAGTCGCCATCACGCGTTCATGAAGTAGGTACAAGACATGGCTGCTTCTTGGCGTGGCTTGTAGGCCCACGTTTCAAAGGTTAGGTACGAGGTCAAATTCTTTTTAAGTATTGAAGCCCGAGATCCCGCAACTGTGCAGTTTCCCTAACGATTTACAAATCCCCATTCAATTGCTTGCCTGCATCTCGAATCACATACTGAAACTGTGAAGGAAAATGCACGCATTCCGTGTTTCCGCCTAAGCGTCGTACATTTTTCCTTATACAATTTTATCCACGTCTCTGACATAAGTAGCAATACCTGATAGAACTTAGTTTCGATAGATCCTAAAAATAAAACAATTAATATAAAAATACGTAATTTAAACAGAATTCTCTTATTTCGCGGCATAGTGTGACCCCAGAGGAGGCACACACCTTGTTTTTCTACTGAACGATGTAGTCTTCGGGGGTGCCAATGAAACACATGAAAACTGTAGTGAAGTCCACTCAGGTAAATATTTGCGCGGTTCATTTCGTGTTCGGAATGGTCTGATTTATGTCATCAGGAAGGTCAGAGAAAAATGTGGATTGGAGTTGAATGGGACACATCGGTGTGTTGTCTGTGCAGATGTTAATTTATTGGGAGAGGACAAAATATCTTATAAAGAACAAAGGAACTCTTGTCGGTCTAGACTTCAACGAAAAGAAAACCAATACATGTTCATGTCTGGACATCAGATTGCAGTACAAAATAACGGTACGTAATAAGTTCTTTAAGAATGTGACCATCAGACCAGTGGACTTCCAGCGAAGTGCCCAATACACCAACTCCAGTGCAACCAACAGCCAGCGAAGTGTTACTAAACATGGTTTATAAAGAACTTACCTTTATGCTCTGTTAAAACCATAATCTTTTGATGTATATTATATGAATTAACTTGTTTTTTGTGTTACTGATGACGACCTCTTGAGGTCGAAACGCGTTTGGCGTTAGTATAATACATAGTGTAAATAGATGTTTGCATGCATATTATATATTTTTATAAGTTGAAAAAGGATGTTTGATCGGAGCCTGTAGCGCTCACGGAGGAAGTGTGAAATGAACGCAAAATTTTAATTTGCAATCCTGAACGGAGGAGACCAATCGGAACAATTATTATTATTAAGTGTTCTGTCTTACGACAGGTCCATTGCTCTGCCCAAAAAGAGCTCTCCAGTTGTCCCTATTCTCGGCTTCTCGCTTTAATTCCTGGAACGTCATCTTCTTTCCTTGTTTAAGATCGTCGGTTAGCTGTATCAGTCTTCTTCCTAGTCCTCTCTTTCCTTCAACCTGGCCTTCGATGATATCACTCAGTAACCCATTCCTTCTCATAATATGTCCCAGCCAGTTAGCTTTCCTTCGTGTAATCTTTGCTCGTTGACTCTCCTCAATACTTCTTCGTTGGTCACTCGATCCGTCCACCTGATCTTCTCTATTCTTCTCCAACACCACATTTCAAAACTCTCCAGGTATTTCTGTTCCTTCTTCCTGAGTGTCCAAGTCTCTGCTCCATACAGCGCGACACTCCATACGTAACACTTCACTAGTTTCTTTTTCATCTCCAAGCCCAACTTGCTAGTGAGAAGTATCCTCTTCTTGACGAAAGCTGCCTTGGCCATGGCAATCGGAATATCTGGTCGTAAATTAGAAGATTGCTGAGGTTGGGGACCGACGTCGGACACCTGAGAACACGGCAACGAACCTGTGTTTTTAATAAAATGCGGTTTTTCGTGACTAAATCACTATCAGCTTTTGAAGAAGGACTCTGCTCCATCCACTCAACTGGCTCCGCTATTGCTATCATAGTTTGTTGGTGATAGATATTTCTCGTGGCACTTTTTCCGTCTTTACCGTAACCGAGACAGTTGAGTAACTTCATTATAAGCTGGCTTAAAGGCTATAGTGACCCCCCATCGACTGGCTTTGTTGCACGAGGTTTCAGTTGCAGAATAAACAGGCGAGATCAAGCATCTTGTCTTGTCTTTCGACACTTAACTTTTTGCCTCCCTTCTTCGTGTTGGTTTTTTGTGCTGTTTTCTGTTCTGTACCGGAAATATCAAGGACTGTATCGGAAATGAGCTTTTAAAGATGAGCAGAAGGAAACTGGTGCTGCTCCCTGGTGACCTCTCTGGAGTTTGTAGCTCATTAACACCAGAGGGCTGCAGTAATAGAATCGTGTAGCCATCAGTTCTTCGTCTGCCAGACAAATGACGGTCGTGTAACATATCCGAAACAGAAGTTCCATTGGAGGATGTTTTCTTCGTCAGCGCCGTCTGCCCCCAGGTTTCGTGCCTGAGAGAAGGAATCCAGGACTTGTAATTATAAAGAATTCCTCTAGGAGGCAGCAACTTTGAGGTTTGACTCCTAGGAAATGCATTCATCATTCAAAAGCTGTCATCTTAGAATTATATTTTTGTGACTTTTTAAGACATGTGTTTCTGCACTGTAAACCACACAGACTTTGTGTCATTTGAAAGTAAAATCTTTTTCTTTGCATAATTTTGAACTCGATGCTTCACGTTACAAAATTCTTTGACTCTCCGTAGAAGATGGTAGAATCTTATCTCGTCTTAGGGTTTATTAATGTTTACGTTGAAAATGTCCTTTGGCGTATCCCAACAAAATTTTGTAACCCTGAAGGGAAGGAAAAGTCGAAAAACGTTCTCGTAGGTAGGAGTGTGATATTAATTAAAATAGATCTAAGGGAAACAGTTTTGAGTTCATAATTTGGCGTGATCTTGTGAACAACGTAGTGAACCTTTGGGCTCCGTAATATATTCTTCCATTAAGTGACATCTTCAGGGCAGGTTTCTAATTTTTTTTTTTTGATAGAACTGATAATTCAATCACAACCAATTTTAGTAATTTATGCTATGTACTGACAGTCCCCAACGACTCACGTAACTTATTTTTCCTGACTACTTTTTTTCAATACACGACATTCTTGTACTGAACTCACGTAATTGCGTTGATTTCCGCCAGCTTCTTGCCCGACACTGTTCAGCGGACGTCGATTAAGTCTTGTGTCGGCTTTAATTTCGGTTCTATCGGTTCGGTGTATATTTTAAGCGTACACGAAGTCTGTTTTCTGATAAACAACTTTTTGTATGAACCGGAAAACAAACACGACCCTTGGGTGTGATCTCGGTTTTCATTTGGAATGTTATTTGGTGTGGCGAACACTTAACGAGATACGAACTATTAATGTGGCATCTGGAGCTAAGTTGGTTTCTTTTCAGCAAATTTGAATATGCAACAAGACCAGTTTAATGGACCTGTTCGAACCTAACCCAACTAATTAAACGACTTCCGGTATAAATGCTGCCGTGTCTTTTACACCAAATTAATTATATATATATATATATATATATATATATATATTAAATAATACTGCATCGCCCCATTACCGTGACGATGGACACAGTAAACAGCCTCCAAACCTATATGTACTCAAAATTATTGGTACGCACTTATTCACACATTTCTTCCTCATCCCAACCTTGATTTCGGCTATTATGTGATTTGTGTGGCGATAGATATTTTTCAGTTAATTTATCTTTGTGCCACGGTGGTCTAGCGGTTAGAAAGCTGGCCTTGTAATCCTGAGGTCTCGGGTTCGATTCCCGGCGGTGCCCGAATTTATAACTTGTGTTGGGCAAGGCCGTGGTCCAGGTATCACGGAGTTTTCCTCCGGGGGCTTACCCGGTTTCTCCGTGGCATCCCAACAATTACTCCATTCACACACAGAAGAAGGCAATGGCAAACCACTTGTGGGTCATCTGCCAAGAACGTATATGAACAGGTCCCAGTCCGAGAAAAGGATGGAAGGATCCTGTTCATATGGACCTGTCGTCAGACAGAACACTAAATAATAATAAGATGAGGTGGTCTAGCGGTTAGAACGCTGGCCTTGTAATCCTGGGGTCTCGGGTTCGATTCCCGGCGCTGCCCGAATTTATAACTTGTGTTGGGCAAGGCCGTGGTCCAGGTATCACGGAGTTTTCCTCCGGGGGCTTACCCGGTTTCTCCGTGGCATCCCAACAATTACTCCATTCACACACAGAAGAAGGCAATGGCAAACCACTTGTGGATCATCTGCCAAGAACGTATATGAACAGGTCCCAGTCCGAGAAAAGGATGGAAGGATCCTGTTCATATGGACCTGTCGTCAGACAGAACACTAAATAATAATAAGATGAGGTGGTCTAGCGGTTAGAACGCTGGCCTTGTAATCCTGGGGTCTCGGGTTAGATTCCCGGCGCTGCCCGAATTTATAACTTGTGTTGGGCAAGATCGTGGTCTAGGCAACACGGAGTTTTCCTCCGGGGGCTTCCCCGGTTTCTCCGTGGCATCCCAACAATTACTCCATTCACACACAGAAGAAGGCAATGGCAAACCACTTCTGGATCATCTGCCAAGAACGTATATGAACAGGTCCCAGTCCGAGAAAAGGATGGAAGGATCCTGTTCATATGGACCTGTCGTCAGACAGAACACTAAATAATAATAATAAATAAATAATCTTATCTTTAAAGTAGTAGCAATGCGAAATCTTTATGTCGGTATCATTAATTTATCGTAATTAACGGACGCAACAAATTAAACAGGACTTAAGTTGTAAATTAAATATTATTTGCCACGTCCCTGTAGCTTCTGTAAACAAATGATAAAACAGGAAAATGGCCCCCCAACTGCTTTCCGGAACTGTTTTTGTCATTGTATGTAAACTAGTCTCTTTTGTACGTTATCGGCCTCCACTGTTAGAAGCTCGCAAAACAGGAACAGTCGCACCGCGAATTGCGTTT
This sequence comes from Zootermopsis nevadensis, assembly GCF_977971745.1. Taxonomy (NCBI): domain Eukaryota; kingdom Metazoa; phylum Arthropoda; class Insecta; order Blattodea; family Termopsidae; genus Zootermopsis; species Zootermopsis nevadensis. Next base: position 5,407,327 of record NW_028259192.1, on the reverse strand, counting down.
GTTTCTTGTTGTGCACAATGTGGAACAAGTGAACATCACGAACCGTGCGCTCTGATTATTGACATTCCGATTTGCTTACTGTTTGTAGCGCGATTATAACGTCTCCATAGGCTTGAAGGCAAAAGATAACTTGTACTGAAGCGAGGTTCGTGTCCTGAAGATTCATGGTTTCCGTAGTATACGCGGCTGCCATTTATATTTCTCGTACCTTCTAATAAATCTCAAAAGGAACAAATAAAATTAAAAATATGAGTATATGAATACCGAAACGCGGAAAATGTTTACTAATTGAGAATATTTGTGTGCGTTGTTTTCGGATCTGGCCTTGTCACGTTGATGACGAAGGTAGCAAGCGTCCCAGAAACACGTGCAGACATCTACCAGAGTACACGGCACAACATACCACAAGACAGCCATCTTCAACTTTGTAATAGTTTCCGAGCTACTGAGAGGCGTTGTGTAAAATTATTGATGATTACTTCGTTCCTAACCTCATACCAAACCATAAATCGCTTTTCATTTAATGTTCGATCTTTAGAATTTGTGTGTTGGTGATTCTTAAGTTTTTAATGGATTGGTTACCCTTTGTAGAATATGTCGAGTTTATTTTCGTCTAAAATGAAAGAATGACGATTGGACGTAATGTTTTTGGTTTCACGACAAGTATAGTCGGCGGAGTAGTTTTTGGCCGGTGGAGAAGCTAGCGGAGCTGGCGGACGGGCCTACTCTGTGTACCTGAGGTGGCACGGTCAGTGCATTTCTTTTGTTTGGGCGTTCGGTCCGAGACTCGCTCCTCGGTGCAGTCAGCAAAAGAGACTCGCTCCTAGCCTTCCCCTTGAAAATTCCACCGGCCAGAAACTACTGCGCCGACTATAGCAAAGTTTTGCAGAAAAGCAGGCGTTGTGTAGCATAGGAAAATGTCTACAAATATAATAATTATTTTGCTATAGTAATTAAGAACATGGGAACTGCGCGGATGTTTGTGGCTGTGTCCCAAATTTCGAAACCCACGTGTACGGTTCCCGTTATTTTTATCAGAATTTGATATGTGAGTGACTTGTTAATTTCAGAGACAGTGCACAATACTACATTCCATTAATCTAAATATCGAGTTTTATTTGAACGTAACATTTTTACTTTTTTCTGAGATGTCGGAGGCTCCCCATATATAGATTAGTTATAGATTTATATTAAACACTTATAATATTATACTCTCTATGCATCAACATCTAATTCAATCATTCAAGCAAACTACGTAAATAAAACCATGTGGTTGACAACAGAGTGGAACAAGTCGATTTCTTGCAGTTTCTCGTAGCCGTTCCTAATATGCAATTCACTGGGGATCATTCGACATTAGGGAAATTAAAATGTTTTTGATCATTTTAATCTCGGTTTTCATATGTAGGCAAGGCAAACAACTTGTTTTCAGAAAGGTTTTCATGGAACAAAGCACAGAGGCTGTGATGACGCATGTACATCTGTGGGGCTCGCATATCATGGACCGTCCCATATGCTGCTAATTACCGCAAAAAGGAAACTGAACACAACGAAACGCACATCTGCATGGTCATTGTAACTCTGGCCTGGAGTGACCCCTCGCTAGGAAATTAACTCTTCCATCAGCTTCTTTTACACAGTGCTTGACTGTATTACCATCACCGATATCACTACCATCATCATCATCGACTTCGTCATTATCATCATGATCATTCATAAGATAGTATAATTGCGTCATATTGTGAATCAAATATTAAATTAATTATTCGGTTTTTTCCGTGTAATTACAATTATATTTAAAATTTACAAATAAGATAATTAAAATATAATTATTATGTTCCACATCGAATAATCAAATAATAGTAAAAAATGTTCCAAATGTAAATCGATTATTCGATGTGGAACATAAAATGATATTTTAATTATCTTATTTGTAAATTTTAAATATAATTGTGATTAGACGGAAAAAAACCGAATAATTAATTTAATCATGATCATTGTTGGTACCTTCTTTGTCTAAGTGCGGGTGCTGCCATAACTTTATAAAATATTACCTTTAAATATATTTTACTTATGCGTCTTTACATTTTGATACTTGTTCTATATATCTTCATACCGATCTACTTACTTTTTACATTATTGTCGGGGTTAGTTGTGAAATAGAGCTTGTAATATTCAGTATTGCGCCGTGTAGTTTGGTAGAAGTTTACCGACGTTTCGGAGGTACTTGCTACCTCTGTCGTCAGTAGGCCAGACTACACGGCGAAATATCACAGAAGACTGTAGAAATGTGTTGCAACACTTCTGCTGAAACCCTTTCGTCGGGAAAGACATTTCCGGGTACCGACGTTTCGGAGGCACTTGCTACCTCTGTCGTCAGTAGGCCAGACTACACGGCGAAATATCACAGAAGACTGTAGAAATGTGTTGCAACACTTCTGCTGAAACCCTTTCGTCGGGAAAGACATTTCCGGGTACCGACGTTTCGGAGGCACTTGCTACCTCTGTCGTCAGTAGGCCAGACTACACGGCGAAATATCACAGAAGACTGTAGAAATGTGTTGCAACACTTCTGCTGAAACCCTTTCGTCGGGAAAGACATTTCCGGGTCGAAATGTCGGAATAGCGTGACAACGGACGTGGTAATAAATCATGATCGGACAGCGATAAATCTCTGGCGTACAAACAGCCAGCAAACTGTAATGAGGGTGTGCAATAATTGATCCTGTCCCAAACCTGTATTTTAAAATCACAGTTACACGAATTTAAGTTTTGGATAATGCTAACTCTTACCGTTATAATCTTAGCCAGGAACACGGGGGGTGGTTCCCCCGTCTTTAGACCAGCCAACATTTTGTATTATTGGTGAACGCGTAATAGTTCCAAAACTCTCAAATTACATGTTTTTTCCTTCAAATTGTTCTTGCAGTTCTGTGTGACTCATTTGTCACAAGCCAATAAGATCACCACATTCAAAATGACCAATTTCGGCGTTATTATATATCAATAAAACATCACGCAGCTGCAACTTTTAAAATTAAGTATTTAATTTTGTAGTGCGTTTAATTTTACAAACCTAACACTTCGGATGACATAACTTTCGCTACGTTTCATTTGAAAACGTCCCCAAACTACACGACGTAGTGGTTGTGGGTTAAATTCGCCTTTTATTAATACCTTTGCTCTCGCAAGGGTAAACGTAATAAATAATCCACTTTGAAAATGGGAACAACGTTTTGGCAAATTTCAAATATTGTGTTTGTGATAGTGTACGGGAAAATGTTTGCCAGCATTTCCGGAAGACCTGAAAATGTAGTAACTACAGTTTTTACTCATTCTGGAACTGGAACTGACAGACGAGTCAAGCTCTGGAGTTTGCGAGTGGCCAATGAGCGCAATGCTGGTCTGCTAGTAAGCCATGTGAGCTCAATCCATTCAGAAACTGCGTGACAGAGAAGAATCGTTAGGCGAACGGCGTTGTTACACGCTCACACTTTCAGGGGAACAAAGGCGTGGATTTGAATGGCTCAGCTCACAAATTAATAAACAGTACTCACGAGTACTTGGTTTGAATGAAAATACATTTGATAAAACCATTCGCATTCACTGGAATCCAGCGTTCCACAATGCAACGTTTTGGCTTCATTCCCCGGCGTCACCCTAGCTCAGATTTCTTTCCAAACCTCGGTACATGGGATTGGCGCAGGCCTTCTGACACCCACCAATTCAACTGAAAAAGAATAACGCAGAATATTTTAGGGTATTTAGGTTTTGACGTGAAAACGTCTTTAAAATCGATGCCGGGTGTGGGGAGGCAATCGCGCCCAAATGAGCGACAGTTTCTGTCGAAGTAATTTCAAACTTCAATAACTCGGCTAAAAATAGACATAGCGCCGCCATCTTAGTCTCGTTTTAAAGAGAAAGGATGAACGTTTGTGCCAGTACCGCTCCGACATTCGTGGCGGCCGGACGTCGCGAACTGCGCACGCGCAAAATGAACCCACGATTTTCGACTTTCCGGATTCGACACGTGTCCATAAACGGGATCATATCTCAGAGACTAATTATCCGATCCGAGTGAACCGAGCGTTGTTTTGTAGAGGAGTGTATATGTTACAACTCATCCTGGCCTCCAAGTGTGTATCTCAAAAACTCAAAAAGATACGAGGCTGTGAATTTCAAGAAGTTTGATAATTTCCCGATTTTTTTAAAATGTCGCGATATATGAGGGCAAAATACAACCAGAATTACAAAAATGTTTAATTTCAATATACTATACACGATTGACGTACTGCCGCACTGTCCGACACTGCCTATCAATTTTTTTTGTATATTGTTTTGTTTCCAATTTTGTATGGAATGAATGTCGGTCTACAAAACGAGCCCATTTGTGATAGTGTGTTGACTTTTTGAATATTATCATCACCAATCACATGTCCAGTAGACTAAATTAATAGTAGAACGACTTCTGTACTATATGACGCGTGTAAATCAATATATTTCATATTTTATTAACTATCCAACATACACAAACTATAGTATTATGGCGTCTCAAGTGTTCTCCTACTATTTTGAGCATGCACCCCCCCCCCCTACAAAATTTATTGACACCAGCAGTTATTCACTGTTAGTATAGACGAACTAATACGGGGCAATTGGGTTACAGTGGACACAGCAGATAAGGGACACTCCAGAAATTTTCTCTCGACGTATTATTGAATTTACCAGTAATTGTTCAAACTTTTCAGTTGTGCTAAATATTATTAATACATTTTACAAAGCCCAGATTTAATTTACGGAAGTATTGAATCCAGTTGTGTTGAATACGAGAGGAGTTGAGAGGTTTTCTGACCTGCAAAACAAGGTGATACAGGGAAGCCACTGGTGATGACGTGTTTTACGAGGCAAGTTTTATACGAATCGAACTTTCCAGCGAATACTCAAAAGTATTTATTTATTTATTTAGTGTTCTGTCTGACGACAGGTCCATATGAACAGGATCCTTCCATCCTTTTCTCGGACTGGGACCTGTTCATATACGTTCTTGGCAGATGATCCAGAAGTGGTTTGCCATTGCCTTCTTCTGTGTGTGAATGGAGTAATTCTTGGGATGCCATGGAGAAACCGGGGAAGCCCCCGGAGGAAAACTCCGTGTTGCCTAGACCACGGCCTTGCCCAACACAAGTTATAAATTCGGGCACCGTCGGGAATCGAACCCGAGGCCCCAGGATTACAAGGCCAGCGTTCTAACCGCTAGACCACCGTGGCGATATACTCAAAAGTACTTATGTGTAATTGTCGAAAAGAGTAAATCTTCACTAATAAAGATCCCTCAGTATAATTGTATTTAGATCAGGTAATAACTTTGAACATGAGGATAACGGAAGAAATATTGGCATTGCCTTTTGTTCAAAACGTAAACGCGAAATAATTTTGATTTGGACAAGAACGAAAATGGTTGATAACTGAAACTGAATGACGGGTTGGAGAGGTAAGGGAGGATCATGAAACAGCCCAGGAATGAAGTGGGAAGAATATATATTAAAATGGGGTTGGAGGGTGATCCTGGGATAGAAGAGGGTGAACTGAAGTTCGTGTGGCCTTTCTGTCGGTAGCCAGCGACACGACGGTGGATTCGCACAAGACAGTAGTAGTTCTCAGTTTGACGGCGCAGAACTTGTGGCATTTGATTTACGTTCGCTTCTCCAGCCACGATTCTATACGCTTCCTGAAACTTACAGCCGGGGAAATATATTCTTACGGCTATAAATATCTTCTGATGTGAGATGTAAATGTGGGGAACTGCGCGTGAAACATGTTTTATATTATAATGGCTAGCTATCAACAGTGAAACAACAGATGGAATTGAATGTAGTCGGAAATTCCTCCACGTTGAATACAATATTGTTATGTCGAAGCTCAGGTAATCTCCAGAGTCGTATAAAACTACGGTTAGCATTAACCCTTCGAAAATAAATTTCGTGTAAGCAAACGTTATTTAAAAATGTCGCCCCTACCGCAAAGAGAACACAACAGTTCTCCATTACTAACACAAATTGGTTAAATCTGTTTGACAGGATATAATCGCGATCTATTGCGATAAAGATATGGAACTCATTAATACATGGTGAAGTGGGTGGTGCATATATTTACCGCTGGGTTTGAAAGTATCAAGTATAACAATCATCACGTGAAAGAGTAAATTGGCATATTGCAGATGTTGGCGTGATATATGGGGCCATCTGAAATATTATCTCAAAAGAGGGCATTAGTTGATTAGGAAATTTGATAAAGAAACGCGTGTATTTTTAAAATTTAGTTTTCATTAGGACCACGTCCGTTCCCACTAAATTCTCATGATGTAGAACCTCGACAACAAAAGTGGATATACAAAAAAAGCAGAACGAGCAGTAATGGAGACGCGACGATGATTTTATAATGTCCGTGTTCGTTTAGCGTGACACCGGACGCGAAGTCCGGTGTCCCTTTGATTTGATATCACTTCATTAATTCTGACCACATGCGTCATTGGAGTATTTTTCGAAAAAACTATGTTTTAGGTATGCCATGAAGAAGTTAGTTATTTTTACTCCAACAGACTAGCCGTTTTCTTGGAGCTTTAAACGTGTACCCCACAACAACGCCATGTTCCATGTAATTTATTTCGTTTTATTTGCATGTATACACGCCTCTTTGTATGCATGATGCATGTTCTTGGTTTAGGCTCAATTTAATGCTGATCTCTTATCTGCGAGATGGAGCTGGAGGATTACCGCATGTCTGGATCGCGTGGAAGAAATATCCAGCAGCCTACTGGCTGTCTACAGCAGATAGGAATACTTTACCAGCTTTGATGCCTGTTTAAATACATGCTCCGCGATATACCTTAATCACAAGGCACCTGATTCAATAGAACCCGACAAGCCGCTTATTTAGTCGCTTAAGTAAAATGTTTGCCCCATTTTAATATAAAATGGCCCAGCGTTTGAAACACGAGATGTGGGCAGTTGTTTCAAATGCGTTTTTAAATTAGTAACGCACGGAAATATTAAATAGTTTTTCTGGGACGTTTATAATGTTGATTACTTAGTTTGTGGAGTAGTCGTCTTTATCGTGGCATCGCAGAAGGCAAAGTCACACATATCTGTACGAAATGACACAGCTTCTTACTGCAGTGAAGGTTGAAAGAGGACGGATAAAATGGACACTGTGATGTCGGATCGTAATTTACCCCAAATCCCCGGCCAAAACAAACGAACCAATCCATCTACTCCCCTCGGACTGGGCGATTTATCTGGAGCTGTATTTGGTTAGAGGATTACTGCGCATGGAAGGGAGTCTAAATTCAATCCAGTTGGGTTTTTAATCCACCCTTTCCTGTCCCTCTTTTTAAATCCCAAACCTTCACATCAAAGCTCGGCAGTGTTGCCAAAATTCGAGTTGCAGATAAAACAGACGTAATTGGGACATCCTTTAATTAAGGCTGTTCTTTTGTCTAAGTTCTCTTTCATAATGCTTCCGAAAAGCAGCTATAAGGGATTAATTTGGAGACCGCAGTTCTTGCTAGCCAAAGAGGACTCGGGGATTTGTGGTCATTCCCTTGGAATCACATGGACGTAGCAGGTTTAATTTACTCTGTGTGCATGTGGCGTTCGGCTCAAAAATGAGCAGAATTGAATTCGTTGCAAGAGACTGTTCCTCAGTTTTCACCACCAACAACATAAATTTCCCTCTTACTGGACCAGAAAGTTATTTCGCCGTAATCAGACCTGTTCAATCCATTTCACACACATGCATCCTCTATTTCACATCCATATCCAATATTCCGATTACCGGGCGCTCTCATACTACCAGGGCCCTAACCAAAATTATGACATCGTTTCTTGTTTCCCCCCATGTATGCCACATGCTCTATGATCTCATACGAGGTGCGATCGGAAGGTTTCAAGACTGCGCGTATAAAAACCCGTACACTTATCTCAGGTATTAAATTCATCCATCACCCTCGAAGTAGTTCCCCTGGGAGTGAACACAATGATCCCAGCGCCGCTGCCAAGCCTGGAAGCATCCCTAGAAATCTTTCTTTGTCAGCCTGTCAAGCACCATCTGCGATTCTGCCTGAATCTCTTCTATCGTCTCAAATCTCCTTCCCTTTAGCTGAATTTTCATCTTTGGGAAGAGGAAGAAGTCACACGGAGCTTAGAAAGGAAGTTGGGGTCGGTTCTTGCAAGATGTTTGAGCTCCTGACAAACGAGAAGTCGATTCTGCTTCTGGTCCTCAGACAGGATGCGTCGCATGTGGAGTTCTTCCTTTAGAATCAGCTGACAGGTCCCATAGCCTATCCCAACAATGTCGCACAAGTCGTTGATGGTACGACGTCGATCTTCGTGAATGGCCTGCCGAATCTTCGTAACATTTTCGGGCGTTGTGCTCGAAGATGGTCGTCCAGAACGCTCGTCATCATTGACAGAGGTTCGGCCATTTTTAAAACGTGAATGCCACACAAAAGTTTGTGCACGTCCCATTGCGGACTCCCCAAATGCTTGCTTTAGCATTTCATAGGTTTCCGTAGCCGTTTTGGCGAGTCTTTGGCAAGAGATTCAGGCAGAATCGCAGATGGTGCTTGACAGGCTGACAAAGAAAGATTTCCAGGGATGCTTCCAGGCTTGGCAGCGGCGCTGGGATCGTTGTGTTCACTCCCAGGGGAACTACTTCAAGGGTGATTGATGAATTTAATACCTGAGATAAGTGTACGGGTTTTTATACGCGCAGTCTTGAAACTTTCGGATCGCACCTCGTATTGTCACTGCCGAATGAGGAGTCTGCCATGGGGCACAGTTCCATTTTAATCATTATTCAGACTCTAATGTCATTATTATCACAGCTGATAGGAATAGACAAATCAAACAAATCCGTGACGTTTGGTCATCGAAACAAATCCTGTCTGTTAATATTATGATATTACAGTAGGTTCGAAAGTGTTTACAACACACCGCTGCCTTCAATTATAGTGGTTGGATGCACATAGCAACACGAAGTAATACGCTACTTGACGAATTTATACGAAATTCGGCGATGATTCACACCAGAAGCTCGGTCTGATCTACTTTTCAGTCCTCCATACTTTATAACCACTTTACACGAATCCAATACACGTTTGAGCTATTTTGAACGTTGACAGTTGTATATAGCGCCAACGATATCCGAGTAGTTTAGGCGGTGGAGGATTCCCCATGCAACCAAGGTAGCCTGGGGATTCTCCCCTAACCACTCTCCATTTCTAGTCTGAGCTGTTGAAAAAAAGGTGTCGTTAAATCTGCAAATCAAACTCTGCATAGAGAAACATATGCAGAACTTCATGTGATGTACCCGTTTCTGCTGTCCGATTTTAACAAAATTTGAACATTCCCTCAGATTTTGATGGTATCTCTAGCCGCGACTGCGCGTAGACACGCACATTTTCTCAAAAACACTGCTTCTTGCAAGGGGGATGGTTTCCAGTTTTTCTGTAGAATGGTCACCGCAACGAGCTCTATAAGAAAAATCACAGAAAGGGGTTTCTCCTTACGACATTTCGGAATCAATCATAGTAAAGTATAGTCATTTTATGCTATTTCAGGTAAAGTTTTGTTGTGACTGGAGGGGCTGAGAAAAGCCACGAAAACCTTTAAGCCGTCTATGGACCGAGACTGGAACCCTGGACTTCCTGAACACGAAGATGGAATGGCATCTCGCATATAATCGTCTTCTTATTGAGGGCAATACAATTGGGGCTGTAGTTAATCCTTCATCTCGCTTCACATGCAGAGGCCATCGAAGATCTATAGGACGGGTCGAACCTGAAAGCAAATGTTCAGAACACTTGGTTCGTACGAAATAATTGATGGATTTTTTTTCCTGATTATAGTAGCTTTCAACGGACCGTACAGATAGTGTATCAGTGATATAGCCTTTGATAGAACAAGCCGCCCGCCCCACTGAAAGTTCATCGTCTGTGCTGTGTTAGTTTTGAACGCACTCAGCATCTGAATGTCTGTGTCGCGTTAAAGTCGACAAACCTAGCAAAGTCCGGGATGTGCGGTCCCGACTGAAAACCACAGTGGCAATCCGCGCAGAGATTTCGGTTAGTCCAGACACCGAAGGCCTGGAAGATATTTTTGTTTTTTGTTTTAAAAATTGTACTCAAGTAATTAACTTCTCGGTATCAGAATCTGAAGGTCCACTACTGATTGATAAAAACTAAATCAAGCAGTTGTGGCCGGGACGTACATGAATTGCTCTGAAATGTTTTCGGATCTGTCCGTAACTGACGTATCTTTTTACCGGAAACCATTATCGAATGTACGTCACAATTTAGACGGAAGTGAATTGGTGTGAGAACTGGAATACAAAGAAAATGCTTCTATAGAGACGTACGAGGTGCGATCGGAAAGTTTCAAGACTGCGCGTATAAAAACCCGTACACTTATCTCAGGTATTAAATCCATCCATCACCCTCGAAGTAGTTCCCCTGGGAGTGAACACAACGATCCCAGCGCCGCTGCCAAGCCTGGAAGCATCCCTGGAAATCTTTCTTTGTCAGCCTGTCAAGCACCATCTGCGATTCTGCCTGAATCTCTTCTATCGTCTCAAATCTCCTTCCCTTTAGCTGAATTTTCATCTTTGGGAAGAGGAAGAAGTCACACGGAGCTAAGGAGGGTGCGGGATGACGGCCATGGTGTTTGAGGCGAAAAACTGCCGAACTTTGAGGGCGGTGTGCGCTGGCGCGTTGTCATGATGCGTCGCATGTGGAGTTCTTCCTTTAGAATCAGCTGACAGGTCCCATAGCCTATCCCAACAATGTCGCACAAGTCGTTGATGGTACGACGGCGATCTTCGTGAATGGCCTGCCGAATCTTCGTAACATTTTCGGGCGTTGTGTTCGAAGATGGTCGTCCAGAACGCTCGTCATCATCGACAGAGGTTCGGCTATTTTTAAAACGTGAATGCCACACAAACGTTTGTGCACGACCCATTGCGGACTCCCCAAATGCTTGCTTTAGCATTTCATAGCTTTCCGCAGCCGTTTTGGTGAGTCTTTGGCAAGAGATTCAGGCAGAATCGCAGATGGTGCTTGACAGGCTGACAAAGAACGATTTCCATGGATGCTTCCAGGCTTGGCAGCGGCGCTGGGATCGTTGTGTTCACTCCCAGGGGAACTACTTTGAGGGTGATGGATGAATTTAATACCTGAGATAAGTGTACGGGTTTTTATACGCGCAGTCTGGAAACCTTCCGATCGCATCTCGTAAGTCAACTGTGTTTCTTCTGCAGTTAATTTTATTATTTTGTTGACTGATTTCTGCCTTATTCCTCCTGATGCAATGATTATATATGATCCTGTAACGTGCTCCACGTTACAGATTACTTTCTGTCAGATCCGTCCGCACGTGCGTGGATAATATGAGGCCTACCACACAGCTATTACTGAAGGTGTGCTATAGACACTTCTTTGCAGGCCTTAATTCACGGGCTGGACACAGAAAAGCTTTCCGGCCGATAAGTTATATCCCATTTCTGCCTCAAGGGTAGTGGCTGATATACCCCCTCCCCGCTAAGTAGTGTTTCCCTGTTGCATCATTTGCTTAAAAGTCTCAGCTTCTGCGAGAGTAGAAGTAACCATGCAGAAATTAACACGTTTACAGAGAGCCAAAAATGTCTCTATGATATGTGGCCCGTTCGATGGTAAATTTGCGACCACGTTACTATGTCAACACTATTATAAAGAATCGGGCACGTTCTTTTTGACGTAAATACGTCCTAAGGAAGAGTCATTCGGAATAAAAGTGGAACGAAAAAGTGTAACAATGGTTTATCAACCAATCGACAATAATGGTTACCTAAGCAACATCTGCTTACTCGGCATTGTTGTTACCTATAAACATTTCATTACATTACCTTACCTTTAGCAGCCACGGTGGTCTAGCGGTTAGAACGCTGGCCCTGTAATCCTGGGGTCGCGGGTTCGATTCCCGGCGGTGCCCGAATTTATAACTTGTGTTGGGCAAGGCCGTGGTCTAGGCAACACGGAGTTTTCCTCCGGGGGCTTCCCCGGTTTCTCCGTGGCATCCCAACAATTACTCGATTCACACTCACACAGAAGAAGGCAATGGCAAACCACTTCTGGATCATCTGCCAAGAACGTATATGAACAGGTCCCAGTCTGAGAAAAGGATGGAAGGATCCTGTTCATATGGACCTGTCGTCAGACAGAACACTAAATAAATAAACCTTACCTTGCTTTACATTTCATTACATTCAGCTACCACAGACCCATCTTAAGCGTAACTAATTCAAGTTGATTAAGCAAAGTCTTAATCAAACTTATCTCAATTGTAAAGCATGTATAAAGGAAATATTTAGAATAAAGCCAATATATAAACTCCCTTTCCGTATAGACGCATTTACGTCTAATTCTCCGGAACCGTGGTTCCACTGACAACTTTTTATATAACGTAGAGAGCAGATCGACACCGAGCGACATTTACTAGATTTTCATTCTGCCCACACGGAGACCTGTAACTCTTCCATTTGACTGTACATACCTTGGTCTGTCCGACGGAACGCAATGCAAATTACTCTTAAATGCATCGTTTATATAGAGTTTTGACAAGCCCATTTCACGATGAGGTAGCGTATGGATGGACGAGGGTTCTGGCCGCGTATTTCACATTGTAAATGCACTCTTCTACACCTATTAGCCGTCAACTTCGTGCCAAAAAGCTGTCCCATTAAAATTGGTGCGATAATGTATGTCCGTAAAGCTAACAGTTTCTAATAGCTATGGTAGGAGGCTGTGACATGTACCAGTAAATTTGAATTCAGGTCGGGCAGGCATATTTCATAAAAGTTACGACTTTTATTTTAGGGGAAAGTCGCCAGATGACGCAGTAATAGCGCCAGACGTGTCAAGTATACGGTGAGGGCCCTTAATTCATTTCAAACATGGCGGCCGGGAGAGGACTGTACTCGTGTGTGACTCTGAGCGAAACTAACATACCTGTTTCATAAAAGGCGAGGAATTTCTTGACTGTCTGAGCGACGGTCAGCTTCGAAGTGAGAAATCTGCGTGTTAAAAATAAATTAATGTGCATTGAAGGTGTCTGAAAACAAAATATTGAGGATAATATTTTAATGTGAGAGAGGAAAATTGAGACGAATGTGTAGAAAATTGTGTAGAGATCTTCAGAACTTGTACTCGTATTAATAGGACGATAAAATCGAGGACGAGATGGTTTGGGCACATATCACTCACGTGACAATAAATGTATACAACATATATTTTAGTCTGAGATCTTGAAGGGAAGAGATCACTCCTTAGAACTAGGCGTAATGTGGAGGATTTTACCGAAACGTCTCTTACAAAGGGTGTGATTACATGACTAGATTTTTCTAGTGCTCAGTGGTGAGCTGTTGTGAACGCGGTAATGATATTTGGTATCTTTTAAGTGATGGGGAATTGTTTGAACAGCTGTAAAGACGGGCCATGCCCCACGAAGTTACTGTCTTCATCCGTGTTATAGAGTGTTCGGTTCATGAACGAGGGTTGAACCTCCTCTGTAAGGCTGATTGCATAAGCTGTACCTTCTGGAAAATATATTTGAAATATATTATGTTTTGCGTTCAAATCTTCCTGTTCACCTTTTTTTTGTATTTGGTATTGAATGTTTATCTTGTGTCCCATCTAAGTACTTTCACTACATTCTTGCAGCTGATAGCCTACGTGTTATTATTATTATTATTAGTGTTCTGTGTGACGACAGGTCCATATGAACAGGATCCTTCCATCCTTTTCTCGGACTGGGACCTGTTCATATACGTTCTTGGCAGATGATCCAGAAGTGGTTTGCCATTGCCTTCTTCTGTGTGTGAATGGAGTAATTGTTGGGATGCCACGGAGAAACCGGGGAAGCCTCCTGAGGAAAACTCAGCCTGCGTGTGCAAACGTTAAATGTAGATACATTACTATTGAATTAAATTATTAGTAATTAAGGTAGGTGCCCCCGGGATGTCACAATTAGAATAGCCTGACGATAAATAAATTATCGATGTCTCTGTTACGTCACTAACAGTTCGTCTTGCCATGACAATATTTTTGCTCAATGTTTCCAAACAACAAACGAAAACAAAACAGTTGCCTTACATCGCCATCCTCAGGCATAACGCGGACCCAGAGTTGCCAAGTGTGAGGTGTTGAATTTCCCATTAAAATCGCCAAACGTAATTAATCGAACGAAGAGGTTTGAAGTTGTTGCCAGGTAGGGGCGAGGGTGGGATTTATTTTCCCACCAACCACACGTGTGTGACCTGGACCTGGCCTCGCATCTATTAGCAGGATTTTTCTTTTCATATCTTTCTGCTAAGGCTAAGACGTTTCCTGCGTGCCTTAACCACGGGCCCGAATAATTAGCGTTAACTCGTACGAGAGGCGACCGTCTCTTGTCACCGAGACGGGAAGTCTCGTGCTTTGCTTTACAGAGGGCTCTGCGAATATTATGTAGGCGTTCTTTACATGTACGTGTTGACTCCTACGGTTAGTAGTAACGATTAAACTTCACCGCTTTTAGACGGAGATCTTGTTACTGAAAACAGTTTTATTTAAAGTACACGTTTTAATAAATGATAATATTAAAATACACTGGTTTATTTAATGTGCTTGCCAATAGGTTAAAAGCGAAACACTGGGAAAAAGAAAACATATTTTGATTGGACAAAGCTGACGTATCCGCAAGCGAAATGACGTATTTGTTAGTGATGTCAATGCTCCCATGGACTGCATTGGCAGCAGAACCACATCTGGCTGAGGGACTGACCTTGAAATTTAGATTCGCAGTAAAAGTAGAGTAGTTTTGATTGACACAGTTGGCACGCGCAGACTAGCAGTATCCGAAGCAGATAAGCAACTATTTTTACCACCAAATACACCAATAAGATAAATAAGCCTCATCCTTATCACTTAGAATGCAAAACATTAGGAATTGAAACGACAGACAACTGGTAGGAACACACGCCTAAGCCAGAATGTGACCATGAAAACATTGCTGTTTAATTAAAGGATACAAGTTCTGGAAAATTAGGCCTGACATAAGAATTAAAAATAACAAAGATAAAGTTTGCTTGTTGGTAGATGTAGCAGTGCCATAGGAGAAGAATGTAATCGAGAAGGTAGAAATTCAGTTAATGTGGAACACGAAATGTTTGGCCAAACCTGTAATTATTGGAGCTACGGAAATTGTAACTAACGGACAAAAAAAATCTGGTAACAATAAATACCAGGAAAGCATTCAATAGATTCTATAAAAACAGCCACACTATAACCTCACACATTATAAGGAAAGTGTTACAATCAGAAACTTGAAGTCTGAGTGGTGGGGTGAACCGCGTGTTTTAGTAGGCTGTATGCACTATTAAATTAACAGTGTTCTAGGCAGCCCGAAGTTCAACTGTGGCTTACTTAGGGTCTCGCGTATGACCTCGCCTCTGAGATACCACGCACAGTTTCGCTGTGCTGTATGTAGGTTCTCTGCATGCTAAGTAATTTACAAGCACCCCAGTTATATTCCCTAGAAAACTTTAATGCATTCCTTCTTCGATTGACTCTCGATATCTCCCAAGTCACGGAATGTTTGGCTGGATTTCTCATACTAAATAAACATGGTTTCCATAGCAACGCTTTAATTTCCGGCAGTACACACTGAAATTGGGAAGACGTTACGGTCTTTTTCGTATTATTACGTAACGAAAGAAGGCAGTTACTATCGCAGCCCAGCGTACGTGTATTGACACACGCGCGCTCTGTTGTCATTGTTTTCTATTGATAATATTGTATGACGTCAGTTTTGAAGGTACATATTTTCATTTTTTTAAAAGGGAAACATATCTATTCATGCTACTATGGGACATAGAGACACCCCCAGGCATTAATATTTCCGGTGAGTTGTTTGTAAGCTTTGCTCTTAGATTCGTATTACCCTGTTTCAAGTACCAGTTGGATGAAACCTGGAACGATCCTACACTTAATGGACGTGACATCAAAGAGAGAAATCGAGATATTCTGTGCGTGAAATGAATCGAGCGTCGATCAGCCCTACACGTGAACACAGCGATAATGTGTCTCATTTGAGCAATGCCCTGTTTTGAACTCGACAGGGGCACAGTTTCGTGGTTTTCCTCAGGTTAAGGTCCATGACATTCTTGATCTGGACACTAGATGACTAAACGCTTTAGCTAAGTTAACCAATGTTTATGTGGTGACTGACAAACACCCCCCCCCCCCCCCCCCCGACACAGGGACATTGAAAAATTCCAACTCCCTACCGACATCGAACTCCTGCCATCCGCGAGCAAACCAGTTCGCCAATCGGCCAAGGCGTTTGTTTCGGAGAGTTGACTGACTGGCCTCAGACCTTTTTCCACTACATAGGGGGAAAAGGCTGGTCGATAAAAGTAAACAGTAAAGTACCTATATCGTGGACATGTATGAACAGATGTAAAACATTCTGCGAGCAATATTTTGTCCTGCGGCAACTGGCGTGAGTTTCAATTTTAATTTCTACCAGTGCTGCCAACTGAGGTATTTAGGTAAACAAATACATAAACCATGAAGCAGGGTCCGTTACCACCAGTACATAAAGCATATTGAGGGCGCTGATGGGTGAGGGACCTCCAGATATGAAGGGTAACTCCTAACAACCCCCCGCCCCCCAAGAAAACAGTATGTTACGAAATGTTTCACAATACTGGCAATGAATCTCGGGATACCACAAAAATGTTGAGAGTTGTGTGAATGGCCTGGTCTTTCACTAAGGACACTGCCTTCTTTGGTCTACGCGTTCTTGGACATTGTCCATAAAAGCGATTCTGTTCCGTTTTTACGTATAACCATTTACTGAAATGGCTGGCTTGAGCTACTCTGTATGGAATGTGTGGTAATCGAAGTAATACGACTATAGTATGGTGTTTTGTGGTCTCTGCAAAGTCATTGTAAAAAGTAATAGTACTGATCATGAGCACATAATTTTTCATATCCTTTCGGACACGCAGAAAAAAATTCTGGGCCAAAAATATATCTTGGGTGGCAGTGTCCCGTGAGAACACATGATGGGGCTTGTAAACGAATGGAGACAATACGAACAAAATTTCTTTCGGGCTTGTACTGTACTAAAACGTTAAGATTGATTTTAATAGAGTACATTTTCAGCCGAATATTTGAAAACTCAATTCGTACCTCTAAGAAAACAGCTCGAAGACGGTAGTATGGGGCGTAGCACCGCGTTGCCTTATAATTATTGACCGACGTTTTAGATAAACGTTTCTAACCTCTATAATCAAGATTTTGGAAGTAAGATCCTCTGGGATGTCGAACAGTAAGAATATCAGGTTACAAAGAATTACTTCAATTTTTTTATACTTGTCGTGATAACCTGAAACGTCGCCACCGAAATACAACGCGTTTCCTCTAGGTAGATAGGTTTTAAGGGTAAAGTGTATAAAAGAGGTATTTTAATGTTAACAATTTTGGAAACGTGAAAAAACCATCAAAATCCTTGCTTAAAACAGCAAAGCAGCGTGTCTCCATTTTCCCCGTAACTTGACTGATGACCTCTCCACTGGGGCATCGGGCGATTCTTTTATATATGAAACAACGTAATACGAAATTTCGAGCAAAACTTTATAGCTACTCCTTATTCTACAAACTGGTTAATGTGTTTTGAGTTAAAAGTTTGTGTTTATTCTGTGAAACTGAGGGCAAATGCATAGTTATTGAATATAGCACGTGGTACATACATGCTAGCTATAGTCGTGCTTTAAGAGTTAAATCGTGCTAGGGGTGAAAAGTTTGAAGCAGGAAGCGACAGTTAAACTTCACTTGACACGTGGCTCGATCTGCAATTTGTCCGCAACGCAACAGCTGAGCCCGCGGCAGCGTCTCTAGGGACAGGACCCCGGCGTCACTGCGTAGATTTATTGAAAACGCGACTGACATTTCTGGTGGCCGTGTGTGCTTGGATATAATGCCAACATACGTCAAAAGAAGCTTGAAATAACTGGTATTTGGTCTGTTCTGCACGCCTTAATTGTTGGTGCCTTTGAAGTAGAACTTTTTTTAATGGAAACACAAAAACATATTCGTTCCCTAACGTCACTATGAAGTTTTGTATTTGGACGAACAGGATTAAGTTTATAAAGCCTGTTCCATCAACACTCATCCATATATTTCTGGGTTACTCTCCGTTTGTTGTTTCTGCTCATAAATGCACATTTTTAAAATTTAAATGATTAAAAGTAAAACACCCTAATGTATATGCGTCAGGTACTGTCTAAAATGCCCGCTTTTGTAATGTTACTTTATGTCATGTAATGTTACTTTATGTCATGTAATGTTACTTCATGTATTGTAATGTTACTTTTTCGTGTAATGTTAGTTTATGTCTTGTAATGTTACTTTATGTCTTGTAATGTTACTTTATGTCTTGTAATGTTACTTTGTCTTGTAGTGTTACTTCATGCCTTGTAATGTTACTTCATGTCTTGTAATGTTACTTCATGTCATGTAATTTTACTTTAAGTAATCTAATGTTACTTTATGGCATGTAATGTTACTTTTTCATGTAATGTTACTTTATGTCTTGTAATGTTACTTTGTCTTGTAGTGTTACTTCATGTCTTGTAATGTTACTTCATGTCTTGTAATGTTACTTTGTCATGTAATGTTACTTCATGTCTTGTAATGTTACTTCATGTCTTGTAATGTTACTTCATATCTTGTAATGTTACTTTGTCATGTAATGTTACTTCATGTCTTGTAATGTTACTTCAAGTCTTGTAATGTTACTTTTTCATGTAATGTTACTTTATGTCTTGTAATGTTACTTCATATCTTGTAATGTTACCTCATGTCTTGTAATGTTACTTCATGTCTTGTAATGTTACTTCATATCTTGTAATGTTACTTTTTCATGTAATGTTACTTTATGCCTTGTAATGTTACTTCATGTCTTGTAATGTTACTTTATGTCTTGTAATGCTACTTTGTCTTGTAATGCTACTTTGTCTTGTAATGCTACTTTGTCTTGTAATGTTACTTCATGTCTTTGCCATATGCCATAACTAATCGCAGAATTTACGTTCCATATTTGCAGTAAAATATATCGATGTTACTTCTGGTTCATGTGTCAGTGTTAAGCAGCTCTGAAGCATTTGCGCATGCATGGCTTTGGATCGACGCATTTTGGTGGATGTCGTTATGTGAGATTGACATATTTGACGCTCGTACACGAACATTTCTTCTTATAACATTCAATAGAGGAAGAATCAAACGGACACGTCACTGACAAAGAAGGAATGCGAACTAAGAAAAGAGGAAACGAGAGGCAAGAAACACGAGCCTTGTTTCGTAAAATTGTTTTTGTTGTGACGGCGAGAGACATTATTTTACCACAACAGCAGAGAACTTCGGCAAGCGAGCGATTTCCGTGTCTTTAGTTGGTTGTTGAATGAGGTCAGACTGTGTCAAGCTTTTGAGTCTCGTTGCATTGTTTGCGTCTGTCGTTCGGAATTGTTCCAGAAAAAACAAGAAACACCTTAAACAATACAATCAAAGGAGCCCGAGCTTCCGCGTTGCCTGACGCCATTTTGCCGCCTGGGCGTTTGCATTCCCGCATAGACCACGCTGTCCGTCTTTCTATAAGTATGTAGGAACGCCTGAATAGATTTTCATGAAATTTAGTATAGACGTTATGCCATCGCAGGTTCGTCGAAACTCGTACATTTTAATCACCTACAGTCGGTAATGCCAACTTGACGGTTGCTCAAACTTGTGAAGTCGATGGCACCATAAGCGAAGCCAGCCTTCCTGAAGAAAATGTTTTTAATGACCAGTCTTTCGACACTATTTTGTGACTTGTTCCCACTTAGGTGTTTTCATGCTCCAGACATGGCCTAATATCAGTTGCGGTCTCGCTATTTTTGGTTTGCAGGTGAGTCTACAGAAAACTCATCCGAAATCGGAAGATTATTTCGCAATAATCAGTATTAGAAAACAGGCAGCAGTTAAACCAGACGTTAGTTTTTATTTCTTAATTTTAGAATGATTTTACTGATGTGGATATGTGATTCAACTCATTCTTTCTAAAAAGACAGCGTAGTTACAGAATGTATTATGAGAGACGCCATCAACTGTGGCCGGATAACATTTGATAGAATTCAGTCTAGTGGTTCTGGAAATTCTACAGCGTCTATAGTTACATATAATTAATTACCTGGGAAACCGTGAGACGGAAAAAAGTTAGTTGAGTGTACAACGCGTTTTGTTTTTGTCTGCAACGTTTGCTCGAAACATTATTTGCTCTATGAAATACGTAATGAGCTACACTTGAAGCATGTTGAAATGCTCATTTTCTTCTATCTGTTTTGTTTTATATAAAAGGGATTTGATGAAATAACTTCTACTTACATCAACGGACGTTTTATAGACTCTTTCTTGTTTTACACTTATCACAGGTACGAGTTATGAGCCGGGATAGCTCAGTCAGTATAGTGACTAGCTACGGGCTGGACGACCGGGGCTCGATCCCCGACGGGGGCAGAGGAGTTTTCCTCTAGCCTCTGCGTCCAGACCGGCTCTGGGGCCCACCCAGCCTCCTCTACAATGGGTACCGGGGTCCTTTCCCGGGGGTAAAGCCGGCCGGGGCGTGATGCCGACCACTCACCCCCATCTAGTGCCGAGGTCAAGGAAGAGAGGAGCTATACCTCCTCTCACCCCAAGCGCCTACATGGCGCATAGCGGGACAAACTTTACTTTTACAGGTACGAGTTAGCAAGGAACGTTTCGCGTTCGGGCGTGTTGATATAGTTTACTAGCTACGGTCCAAGGCCCGTCATTTTCATTTAGCGAAACAAATTAGATTCAGAATTAAATAAACGGGCAGTTGAGAATTTAATTCGTAACTGGAAATCCAATAAGATTTTACCCGCACTTACCTAATCGATATTCCTGTCATGTTTTTTTTTCTGTTTTCCACAGGACATTTTTTAAATCTCATTTCAAGAACTTCGACCATTTGAAGATAAACTCGGGCCAAATGCTTCAGATTATAAAATTTGGGCCCGTGCTGGCGTCTACAGGAAAGACGGTAACATAGTAGACGAAACAAGAATTTATATCAAATCGACATTTCTGAACCTACTACAATATTATATTTGGAATTTCACTTGTTATCTCAGCGTTGAAGATTCTCAGCATTTTATTCGGGGTGTTTTGACGTGTCTCACAATATATCTAGAATTATCAAAGACCATAGTAGGCCCTCATCGTTGGGATAAAGGCGGCCAAATTGTGAAGCCAACCTAATTGTCAGTGCGAAGCTATGACTTTCACTTTTATGGCGTGTAGTTTTCTGTATGTATTTAAATACATTAACGTTTCTTCATCCTGTGAAGATTAGTTGTGAAACTTATAACGTACATCCCATATGAGAAAGTTTATAGTATTTATATTTTTACACAGCACATTGAAACAGATTTCAAATTGATCGGCGCTTAAAGCAATTCTGTTAATAGAAATCTCAGCCTGCTTCTTTAAAAATGTCACATTATCTAGCTGATTTATCAGGGCTCTAAAGCAAAATTCTTTACAGGCCTTCGTTTTATTTTCCGTCGAGATACGAATCCAGCTACTTAACTTAATTAGTCTATCGTGGCAAAGTCATGACATATCTAGTTACGTAAATTTATTTTCCCCACACTAATAAATTCCTCTCTGTTCATTTGTTTGTGACTGTTTCGCCAAGTGTAAGAGTATTTCACTGTCACAGTAGGTTTGGTAATTTGTATTCGATTAACCCTTTAGAAACCGAAGCTGGTCTCAATGATATTAATAATTTAGTCCGTACCGCATAGAAAACACCAGACTTCACCATTACAAATATCAATTGGTTTTTGCTGGTTAAGGAAGTAATACAGCTGTTTATCACGAAGATTATTTGTAACACAAAAAATATAATACGAGGATTTACTGATTTTTGAAGAAGTTTGAACAAATAGTTAACATTGTTTAACACTGTGTAAGATTTGAGGTTTTCGTTTAATACTTTTTTTTGAAAAGTTGCGTTTGTGAAGTGGATGGCAAACAAAAATGCCTGCAATGAATAGTAGGACGTATTTTAACATAAAGATTACCATTTGTAATTTCCCCATTCTCTGGCGTTTTGTAATGTAGCTATTCTCAGCTTTTTTTCACTTCCTTGTTCAGAACGAAAACGTGTCTCGGGGATTTATGACGTTCCCCTTCCTATGAAATGAATAACCAGGCAGTGCTGCTGCCGCGTTAGGAAATGCAATTACCACAAATTATACACAGATTAGCTTCATTTTAGGCGGTTTAATGGCACAGACCGAGAGTTTCTTCTGCGTTACCCCCTTCCACCCTCACAATTATATTGATCGTACTTGCTTCTCGCTCTCTGCGTTAGATTTTTTCCCACATAACTACTTAATTTATGACAATTTGACGATAAAGAATTCTTAATTTCTCTCCAGATGGTGTAAAAGAAACGTCTATTATGTACCGTAAAACCTGTTCAAGATGGGACGACACTTCGACAGCAAAATGTTTTAAGAAATTCCTCGTTCAATAAAACCGGTAAATAAACGATGGATTATGCAAACCTTCGCCGCTGTTTGTAACGTTCTTTTGTTCATATCCTTTGGAATGAGAGAACTTCGCTAATCAGTGCAGTGACTGACTTCTTCATTTGCATATCAGAATACACTGCTGTATTTTCTTTTATAAGATTTTCCTGCCGTCTATTAGAAGGAGTAGTGTTTTATATTTTGTCCAATTTATTTCTTACATACTTTTGTATTAATGTATTATTTCAGAAATTTATATTTCCGTGATCTTGCGTTTAGAAACCACTTTTATACAGTGTCGCAGTTTTCTCTTTCCAAGTCGGAAGCCGCATTACGACGTTCACTTTTTATACAATTCTGTATTTTACGGCGATGAACCGCACTGCGTTTACTGATTAAGTTAGACTGTCACTTCCACGCCCCTGGCGGCAGCAACTGTTATTATTTGGGTTAGTTGATTTCATTGTTTTTCACGGAGTGATACTTGACTCGTGTTGGGGAAACGTTGTAGCTCTTGGCGATGAGCAGTGCAGTTCCAGCAGCAATGCAGTCTCTCACGGGCTTTTGTTAATAACGTTCATGATCATTTACTTCAGTGGTATTCAACCTTTTTTGTTCTCGTACCCCCAGATATAATTTCTCTTCAACTTTGTGCCCTCAAAGTTGTTGGTGTATAATTCAAGTTATACATAGTATATAATCTACATCTAAAATAAATTAAATAAATTACATTACTGATTATTCAGTGTTTATCATAAAATAATATTTTTTTAAATTTCACTTACCCCCTAAGATGTCTTCCTGTACCCCCGGGGGTACGCGTACCCCAGGTTGGATACCACTGATTTACATCAACTGGCCCCTCTTTTTTCAAGCGATAATTCCATACAACATGTTTTACAACGAATATTTTCCTAAACGACAATTAGCAATTTATCTTTGCAATGGAGACATTATTCTAGTTTTTTTGAAGCAAAAACTGAATTTTTAATTTTAAATTGGTTTTACGCTTCTTTCTGTAACCAAGAATATTATGTATGCTGTTCTATAATATTCACAGATTCCAGAATAGACGCGTTTGTATATTTCTAGAGCCAAAATGGCGCTTAAATTCTAAGAACAACATAGCGTAATAAAATTTCACTTCTTTGGTAAATTCCGGGAACTGTAGTTGGTAGTAAAATTAGCACTTCTTCTGTCCTTCGGCCAGTACTTTTCATTCGGTAGCAATTTTTTATTTACGTTTTCTCGTTAAAACGTTCCAGCTTTTATATATTTTTTTGCCCATTTGATCACTTGGAGCCAAAGAAATATTCCGGAGAAGACAATTTTCCGTTTCATTGTATAAGTTTTGGAACCTCCCTCGCCGCAGTCCTAATGCTGCCGTAATGATAAAGAAATTGAGTATTTCTTCTTATAAATATGCATGACTTGAAAGTTTGCCAGCTAACGTACTCCCTGAACGCCGCTGTAAGAAAGAGTCTTCGCAGAATCCAGAATGCTGTACCACATAGGCTGTTTCACGGACCCAGTTATCAGATGCGACTTCTCGTTCTTGTCTCCCTGTGTGAGCAAATCGTGCGTGTGTTTTCCCCCCCCGATGACAGCAGCGATTGTGAAGAAAAAACTGCAGGGAATTTTGTTTTTACTACAACTAAGATGAACTCTAAACAACGTTTTAGAACAACTTGAGCTTATCAGATCTGCCACTACTCTCCAGTATCAGATTGGTAGATCTATTACTTCTCTGACTTAGATAATAGCTACTTGAGGGATAATCTTCGCTATCCGAAATGGTTCCAGTCTTTCATCCAAGAGGTTTCTGGTACAATCCTTCAATTGTTTTAGGCCTATGACCTAATCCGTCCATATACACAGGTCTTCATTTTTATTTATATTTATTTAGTGTTCTGTCTGAGGACAGGTCCACATGAACAGGATCCTTCCATCCTTTTCTCGGACTGGGACCTGTTCATATACGTTCTTGGCAGATGATCCAGAAGTGGTTTGCCATTGCCTTCTTCTGTGTGTGAATGGAGTAATTGTTGGGATGCCACGGAGAAACCGGGGAAGCCCCCGGAGGAAAACTCCGTGTTGCCTAGACCACGGCCTTGCCCAACACAAGTTATAAATTCGAACCCGAGACCCCAGGATTACAAGGCCAGCGTTCTAACCGCTAGACCACCGTGGCAGGTCTTCACTATTCATGATTATCTCCCATCTAATTCGAAGCCATATAGCCTCATCTAGTTAGAAACATCGTAGTCTAATTATCTAAATTACCCAAGTGTCTAATCTGTTGCGATTAACCACAGAGTTGTCGGGAAATTTCCAATGTTTCAGGATACCCGAAGCCCCATTTACTGTGTTGACGACAGCCTGCCAATGGACCCTTGTCAGATTATCTACTCCATTTTAATAGTCTTTGTATAAAACAGGCGTCTCCTCGATCCAGGAACATAGCAGCCTTCAGCGCTGATGACTAGATCGAGTTCCGCATGAGATTTCCGGTGAATGTTAAAGACTCATCTCCGAGTATGTCGGAGTTGAAGACTTGTGTTTACTCAGTACCTCGAGATGTGCAGTGTACATGGCACAACTGCAATCCTCAACAAACATTGCAGTTGCCACGTTGATGAACACGAAAACTTCGACGCGGCTGTCACCCGAAGGCCGTCGGATACCGCTGAGTATCTGTTCACTATCTGAGTAACAAGGCATGCCCCCACCATGTGCATTCAAATTGTGTTACATTTACGTAAGTACATACTTCATCGTCCTTGTTAGCCAACAGAATATCAGCGAACGACTGATTGAAATACTTTGGCTCTCGGTCGGTAATGATGCGTTGCGAGTAAGTTGATTAGAGCAATCGTGTATCTGCACGCGGTCCTACGATTCAAATCATTGGTTGTACCCTCGCCCCATGGTGGGATCGCCTACAGTTGCAAATGTGAAGATATAACTAGTTTTGAAACTTCGTTGTGTGATGATATTTTACGTATTGTCGATGCTGTTTTTGTCCAATGGATTTTGATGATTAAATTACGTTGAAACGAAGCGTCGGTATTAGAAAGTTCCCTGTAATTAAACTTGTGAATTGGAAATTTACACTGTCTGCAACCCATGGTATATAATGTAATATTTCGTACAGATTTGTGCATTAGTAGCAGAGCTTTAATGCATCGAACGATGAATCCCACGGAGATAAATAATGTTTATGATCTGTGATCATATCTTTTAAAATTCAGCTTTGTGTTCGTTTTAGTTTAAAAATTTAACGTTTTTATTATTATTTTTATTTTATTTTATTTTATTTTTATTATTCTTATCTGTAAGCAAAAACTATTATTTTATTATTGAGGAGGAAATCTGTTGAATGTTGAACTGATATTATACCACTGCAGTTCTAAAGAAAATGTAGTTTAAAGTTAAGTTTATTTCAAAAGCATATACAATTTTGTAAATCTTACGTACAGTCGATTATCTTGTTCGAGAGTAATCGATAGTGAGAGTACTGTGTCCTGTCGTTAAATATTACATTGTAATGGCGTCTGTCTTGTATAGATCTCATTTAATGCCTCATAAAAGCGGGGGTTTTTCCTAGAAATTATATCAGAACTCCCTAATGTGGGTGCACCGGCGCCAGAAGATGGATTCTGCTGTGTATAATTCAGCCCCCAGGTAGCGTTGGTGCCAGTGAATTGCTAATAGGCTGCTTCAGAGGAACTTTAACGACCTACATCCACGCACCGCGATGCCTGCACGCACCGACCGAGCGAACCCTCAAATGCACCCCGCTTTGTTGAGTTTCAGTGCCAGGGTATATTGATCTGGCCTGACACGTTCTGTCTTCCTTCTGATAATGCCCATTGTTCGGAATTTTGCCCTACCCGATCCTGCCACAAGCGTGCCCAACAAATTATGCCGAGAATGGTCTGTGTTTATCCTCGGCGTTCATGTACTTTTGTTTCTTTGTAAGATTTTGAGTTTCAAGCACTGTCTGGGTTGTAGCGCCGTGTGGTTTGGTGGAAGTTTACCGACGTTTCAGAGATCATGCTGCCTTCATTATCAGGGCTAAGAGGGAAGAAGGAACCCGGAAACGTCGGTAAATATCTGCAAGACTATGAAGACTTCTGTCTTCTGGGTTGTTGCGCTGTGTAGTCTGGTCGATGTTTACCAACGTTTCAGAGGTCATACTGCCTCCATCATCAGGGCGATGAGTATGAAGATTTCTATCTTCGGGGTTGTTGCGCTGTGTAGTCTGGTCGATGTTTACCAACGTTTCAGAGGTCATACTGCCTCCATCATCAGGGTGATGAGTATGAAGACTTCTGTCTTCTGCGTTGTTACGCCGTGTGGTCTGGTAGATGTTTACCAACGTTTCAGAGGTCATATTGCCTCCATCATCAGGGTGATGAGTATGAAGATTTCTGTCTTCTGGGTTGTTGCGCTGTGTAGTCTGGTAGATGTTTACCAACGTTTCAGAGGTCATACTGCCTCCATCATCAGGGCGATGAGTATGAAGACTTCTGTCTTCTGCGTTGTTACGCCGTGTGGTCTGGTAGATGTTTACCAACGTTTCAGAGGTCATACTGCCTCCATCATCAGGGCGATGAGTATGAAGATTTCTGTCTTCTGGGTTGTTGCGCTGTGTAGTCTGGTAGATGTTTACCAACGTTTCAGAGGTCATACTGCCTCCGTCATCAGGGTGATGAGTATGAAGATTTCTGTCTTCTGGTTTGTTGCGCTGTGTAGTCTGGTCGATGTTAACCAACGTTTCGGAGGTCATACTGCCTCCGTCATCAGGGCGATGAGACAGAAATATTCATACTCACCGCTGTGAAAACCTTAAATCTTATATCTGCAAGACTACACCGTGTCACAACCCAAAAGACAGTCATGTTCTTTTGTTTATATTCTATCTTTCGTACTTTTCTTTCAGCTTTAGTTTCTGTCGAAGAAAATTTATCTGCGTCCGAGGTAATTTTACTTCTGGACTAAAAATGTGATTGCCTTCATTAAACTTGATCTCGATACAAATTATTTTCTTACTTAAGTTCTGATGGAGCATTTTTAATATGCAGGGCAGCGAAATTATTCTCGTGACACTGAAATGCAAGGCCTTAAATAAACTTGCTCACACCGGGAAAGTGTTTACACGAAGATACATCACGAACTTCTGACGCCCAGTTTCTAAGTGTCGTGATGTGATCCGTACTTTTGTAAAATTTGTAGTTGCTAATAATTATCAGGTTTAATGCCACTGGTCCCACAAAATTGCCACTGTAACTTATCTGTTTAGGTAACAAAAAACACTGACGTCTTCCATGGACCGGACGGGATTCGAATGCGTAGCTGCATACCAGTTGAACCTGTTCTGCCCTTTTGTGTCGACGCTATGGGTCCCAGCTGATTAATACGTCGCCCTCGCACGACACGTGCGTAATCATTATCAGCATCGGCCGTGCAATCCGTTTCAATTTAACTACCGAACGCAGGGACCGAGCCGACGCTAATCCGCTTGTACTGCCAGCCGATTAGGGCGCGTTCGAAAGCCAGTCCTTGAGATTTGGATGAAACGGGTGAGGACTGCTTTCACTAGAAACAGGCTGTTTCTATGAAAGGAAAGTCGTAGTATTGTTATGGAAATTACGCTCGGAGTAAGAAACGTGATTGGTATCACGTGTCGGGGTACGTCTTGGGGACGTGAGCCCAAGGTATTTAAAGCAACATGGAAATTAGGGTCTTACTTATTTTACAAAATCAAGTCTTGGTAGTGGAATGTGTGTAAGAAATTTGTCGTATAGAAGTGTTTTATGAGACAGACGAACAGATATTTACGCCTATCAAACGCGCAAGCATTTCTTTTCGTATTTTGTTGTATTTAATTTTTGCGGTCAGAACACTATCCTTGTAAGCCCGGGGTCCCGGGTTCAATTCCCGGTGGTGCTCAAATTTATAACTTGTGTTGGGCAAGGCCGTGGTCTAGGCATCACGGAGTTTTCCTCCGGGGGCTTCCCCGATTTCTCCGTGGCATCCCAACAATTACTCCAGTCACACACAGAAGAAGGCAATGGCAAACCACTTCTGATCATCTCTGCCAAGAATGTATATATGTATGAGCAGGTCCCTGACAACCTGAAGAGGTTGGAAGGATCCTGTTCATAATATATGGACCTGTCGTCAGACAGAACACTACAAATAATAAATCTAGTGTCCATCCAACCTCACATGTTCGTTCGACCGCCGTGATCGTAGACCCAAATGTCATAACGAACGACTATACGAAATTTCACCAAAATCTGTGTGCAGCGGTTACCGCGTTGAACGATGCTGCGAGATGAACCGGTAGACGTACATAGCCAGTCCAAAATGTGCTCGTTTCCTGCCCACTGTGCAAAGAACGAAACATAAATGGCAAGTTCCCAGTGGACGTGAGTCTGCATTTCTGGGCGTGGCGATGTTCGTAGGTTCTTTCGGGCAGTCGGTCGTAACATTTGGCGATCTCACGTAACGTGGACACGGGGCATTGGCTGAATGATGCTTGTCCGGGGAGAATCTAGATATTATGCTTCATTGAAGCTTTGTTTACCACAGGTTCCTCAGGGACTGCTCTGGGGTTATCCCCTTACTGAGCTACCACGTCTCAAAAGAATCATCTTGAAGCAAGCCAAGTCATTAATCAGCAGTGGAGGTATTCAAGATACAAAACAATAATTTTGCCTGTTGTTTTGTATGGGTGCGAAACATGGTCTCTCACTCAGAGGGAGGAACACAGATTACAGGTGTTTGAGAACAGGGTGTTGAGAAGGATATTTGGGGCTAAGAGAGAAGACGATGGGGCGTGGAGAAAACTGCATAATGATGAGCTTAAAAATCTGTACTCCTTCCCCAATATTGTCAGGGAGATTAAGTCGAGAAGAATCAGATGGGCGAGGCATGTAGCGAGCATGAATGGGACAAGAGGTGTGCACCGGGTATTGGTCGGGAAGCCTGAGGGGAAGAGATCGCTGGGGAGACCTAGACGTAGATGAGAGGATGTCAGGCGGGATTT
The DNA here is from genome assembly GCF_977971745.1 of Zootermopsis nevadensis. NCBI lineage: Eukaryota > Metazoa > Arthropoda > Insecta > Blattodea > Termopsidae > Zootermopsis > Zootermopsis nevadensis. The sequence continues at coordinate 5,377,599 of NW_028259192.1, read as the reverse complement.
GTGGGAGATAGGAGTTGAAGGAGACTGGATTTTGTTGGCCCAGGACAGGGTCCGGTGAAGGACTTTGGTTATTTCGGTGATTAACCTTTGGGTTCTGTAAGCAATCTAGTTAGTTAGTTAGGGGGTATTCAAGAAATGTAGAATTGGTGAATGAATGTACGAATGACACACGATATGACTGAGCGAATAGCAAAATACGGATAACCAGGAAGGATGATAAGTCGTGGGAAAAGAATTGCATAAGATCAAAATAAAGATATCCATTTCGAATAGACCGGTCTTATGGGAGAGAGTGGAATCTGACAGATGAACTGAGCATGGGAGATAAGACAACAGGTGTGAAACAGAGATTGGTCACATACTACAGACAGCAGTGATATGACGGTTTGTGAAATTACGAACTTCACCGTTTGCTTAAGAACACTGCATCATTTTTTGAGACAGGTGAATAGCGTTTAGTGTAAACATTAATCCGGAGGTTGATAGCAAGTCTTTGTCAACTGTACTTCTCAGCTGCAGATGGTTTATCGTGTTCATGTTTAAATGTGTGTGTGTTTAAGTGTGTTTGTATTTCTGTGTATGCGGCCATTGGCATTGATGCAGACATCTCTAAGCTTGTGTTTTGTTTCACGTATCCGTCTATTTTTTCCTTCTACGAGGTGCGATCGGAAAGTTTCCAGACTGTGTCAATAGCGGGCGAATCGGATGTAGTATGAGCTTCTGACTTTAGGGGGTGCGGCCTACATTCATAGTGAATCAGTGTGCCAGCCGGCATCATCGAATTAGCATTTGTTTCTTAGTTACGGGCGTTTTGGTAGTGCATTACACCGACCCTCCTGCGATTTCGGAATGGCGTGTGCATCAAATTTTGCCAAAGACTCGCCAAAACGGCTACGGAAACCTATGAAATGCTAAAGCAAGCATTTGGGGAGTCCGCAATGGGTCGTGCACAAACTTTTGTGTGGCATTCACGTTTTAAAAATGGCCGAACCTCTGTCGATGATGACGAGCGTTCTGGACGACCATCTTCGAGCACAACGCCCGAAAATGTTACGAAGATTCGGCAGGCCATTCACGAAGATCGACGTCGTACCATCAACGACTTGTGCGACATTGTTGGGATAGGCTATGGGACCTGTCAGCTGATTCTAAAGGAAGAACTCCATATGCGACGCATCCTGTCTGAGGACCAGAAGCAGAATCGACTTCTCGTTTGTCAGGAGCTGAAAGATCTTGCAAAAACCGACCCCAACTTCCTTTCTAAGCTCCGTGTGACTTCTTCCTCTTCCCAAAGATGAAAATTCAGCTAAAGGGAAGGAGATTTGAGACGATAGAAGAGATTCAGGCAGAATCGCAGATGGTGCTTGACAGGCTGACAAAGAAAGATTTCCAGGGATGCTTCCAGGCTTGGCAGCGGCGCTGGGATCGTTGTGTTCACTCCCAGGGGAACTACTTCGAGGGTGATGGATGAATTTAATACCTGAGATAAGTGTACGGGTTTTTATAGGCGCAGTCTTGAAACTTTCCGATCGCACCTCGTAACTATGCCTGTGTTTGTATAGCTCTGTCTGTCTACGTGCTTGCATGTCTGAATGTAGTTCTCTCTAACCATTTTCCTTAATTTCTCGTATACCCCGACGCCAGGATAATTTTGGCTTGTAATTTCCTCACTCTTTTCTATATCTTGTTCGTTGCACCTTCAGATTCACATAGCACTAGAGTATTCTTCGTCGCTACGAATTTTTTTATCTTCCTAGGGGAATAGGAAATTAAGGGACATTAAAACGAAGCCTTTCCAGACGTCGAGATAGTCACGAAAACCCGCGATCCATCTTATGCGGGCCCGTCAAGTAATTAAAACGAGCCGAGCTCGGACTGATTACCATTAAATTAACTGTGCTACAAAACTTGACATGGCGCCCGGCCGCACTGCAGTTCTTACGGAAATCTGTCGTTTATACGAAGTGTCAGATAAAGACAAGAAATATTTTAGTATGTCTTTCTTCTAGGTTGTTGCAACGTGCAGTCTGGTAGAAGTTTACCGACGTTTTAGAGGTCGATCGCTCAGTTGATGGCATCAAGGATCTCTGAAACGTCGGTAAACGTATACCAGACTACACGGTGTAACGATCCATAAGACAGCCATGAGAACCCGAAAAATCTCACTGGTTGTATTTGTGTTACCGTCATTATTATTATTATTATTATTATTATTATTATTATTATTATTAGTGTTCTGTCTGACGACAGGTCCATATGAACAGGATCCTTCCATCCTTTTCTCGGACTGGGACCTGTTCATATACGTTCTTGGCAGATGATCCAGAAGTGGTTTGCCATTGCCTTCTTCTGTGTGTGAATGGAGTAATTGTTGGGATGCCACGGAGGAAAACTCCGTGTTGCCTAGACCACGGCCTTGTCCAACACAAGTTATAAATTCGGGCACCGCCGGGAATCGAACCCAAGACCCCAGGATTACAAGGCCAGCGTTCTAACCGCTAGACCATTGAAATAATGTGAATTGTAGTCGAATGGCTCAGGGGGAAGTCAAACGGCTGGATCTGATAATACAGGGTGGGTGGAAAGTAGGTAGGCATTACGTAATTGCTATGTATTGGAAATATAGAGGTTATAACCATTTCTCAATGCCTACTTACTTCCCACCCAACCTGTAGATGTCTTAACCTCTGATATAGTTGACTCTTTGTGACTTGATATTTTAACAGTGGTTTTCCTACTAAAGCTTTCAGTACGTCCAAATGTCCACGTCGTCCAGAACGTCTGTTCAGTGTTCCGCGATGAACAGAGATGGAGCAGCTGTCTTCCGTTCTTTACAAATACGAGCGGAACCCCATCATATGACGACGATGGACCTCGCTCGCTGGCCAGTTGTTAGTGGTTTTCTATAGCATAGGAATTCCGTGGAGAAGGTTGTCTGAATTGGTTTTAAAAGTGCCCGATTCTAATGTCTCGCGTGAATGTATAGTCGCCAGCAACCTCCAGTGCACCAGCCTGCAGATTTAGGACTACATAATCGCGAGAAATTGCATTTGAATAAATTTGCAGGTCGACTTGTGTTTCAGTGTTTTGTCGCACGAGATGAATCCGGTTCGAATTCATGCGCAAGCGATTAAGTCTGAGGCCTGCCAGCCAAACTCGAATTGATTCATTTGGAAAGTACACTTCTTCTGTGCTATTACTCAACTCTTCCAAGTTCCTATGTATCTTTAGCATGCAAGATAGGTATCTTGAGAGTTGTCATCCTAGTTGCTACTCGCTCCGTTGGGCAGCGTCGATGTCGCGCGAGTAGCCGTTCTACTAACTGTTAAGAAAACATCGGCACAGTATACAGTTTCTGTGACTTTGTTTTATAAACTGCACAGAAACGTTGTTCATTTGGACTCTCCTCCTCACCGATCGTCCGTGATTTCGTTACCAAGATAATCTGTGCTGTTGCAGTGCACTTGCCGTAAAGGTACAATTTGGCTGCACGCGACAGAGACAGGCGACAGAGTTACGAGACCGAGACTGGTCGCTTCCTGTCTGCTCTGTGTACAATCGTATGAAGTACAATTACGAGCGCGAGACAAAGACGGGCGACAGAGACAAAGCACAGGAGACCGCTCTCGGACCAGTAGTGTCTCGCGACGGGCTCAGGCAGCACTGTGTTGTTGAGTAAAATAATGGCAGAAATTAAATTTACTGGTGACCAAGACGAGCAATTGGTAGAATTAGTAGCAGAAAACCGACCACTGACCACCGACAGAAAGATCCTTCTTCACGTCTGGTTTTGAAAATTGAACTCATAGGTTTTCTTTGTTTCTTTCGCAACAAATAACACAGCAACACATCATCATCTTCTTCTTCTTCTTCGAGTAATCTTTTTAGAAGCATTTTTGTACTCATTTTTCACAGAATATGTGCACGTATGTCTCAACAAAACAAAGAAAACAAACACTTTGCCGCATGTCTCGGTCGTTACCTCAAAGGTGTGTGGCGATGTGTCCGTCTCCCGTCTCTGTCGCCTGCCTCGGTCGCTTGTCTCTGTCGCTTGCAGCCAAATTGTACCTTAAGATAACTCTGAGCGTGGACGGCCATTACAAGTACACCTGGAAGGGACGGGAAAACTACGAAACAGCGCAACTGAGAGATAACCCGCTTTTTCTTGTAGAATATCGGACGAGAAATTATTACGTTTAGGCTGTAGAATTAGGCCGTGCCTTCATTACTAGTGTGACAAGGTTCGTAATGTTGCTAGGTTCATGTTACACTTGAGCAGCAGTTGTTTTGCGTGTGGACCTTGTTAAGTAAAATAACCACTTCTAAAGACGATTTTCCGGGTTGGAATAACTTATTCAATTGTAACCTAAAATTGTCACTAGCATTTCAGTTGACCTTTATCGTTTTAATCAGACGTATACGTACAGTGCCGCCACGGTGGTCTAGCGGTTAGAACGCTGGCCTTGTAATCCTGGGGTCTTGGGTTCGATTCCCGGCGGTGCCCGAATTTATAACTTGTGTTGGGCAAGGCCGTGGTCTAGGCAACACGGAGTTTTCCTCCGGGGGCTTCCCCGGTTTCTCCGTGGCATCCTATTCACACACAGAAGAAGGCAATGGCAAACCACTTCTGGATCATCTGCCAAGAACGTATATGAACAGGTCCCAGTCCGAGAAAAGGATGGAAGGATCCTGTTCATATGGACCTGTCGTCAGACAGAACACTAAATAAATAATAATAATACGTACAGTGCCACATTTTGTAATGAATTTGTCACCGTTGGTTAAATTCGACGAAATTGTGCGGGTTACGTACACACCAAAGGAAAATATAAATATTTAAAGAGGCATTATCGCAGTTTGTACCAAATATTATTACGAAAATGATAGGTTTTAAGAACGTGTCTTCGTCGAGTTGGGTTCGTAGGCGTTGGAATTGATCGGCTTCCAAAACCTCGTTTTTGGTAAATGCGACGGGAATTATACAAGGTTGACCTTGAGCTAGGGAATACTGTTTCCTTAGCCCTTTCCCCCTTTCCTATATTCCGAGAGCAGTGAGTTAGTTTCACGAAAGTTTTTTGTGCTTTGGGCAGGAGAAAAGCAAAGTATTGAGTTGTGCAGTTCTGTTCTAGCATGGAATTCCAATGCACAGCTAACCCCATTAAACCCTGATAGGAAAGTAAAAAAGCATTACTCCTCACATTTATTTAATCTGTAAGTTGTATAACACAGTTAATTGAGAGCTCTGGACATCATTGACTGTTCTACTGGAACTCGGCAACTTTTCTTACTTGGAACCTTAGCTGTCGAATTTTCACGCTGGTTTGTGAAACCGTGCTTAAGGTGCAACCAGCTTGCGTGGTTAACGTTGCATAATCAGCTGACTTATATTGCAGAAACAAGGAAACAAATTGAAGAAAATTTTTCTTGGATATTATCCATCGTCTAGTAAATATAAAACGTAAAACGACGTTTCGGAGATGGGACTCTGTCTCCGTCTTCAGGTTCCTACACAGTTGGGCCCACTAGATAGAGCTAATCCCTATCTCCGGACGATGGATAATATCCAAGAAAATTTTTATTCAATTGACTCTTCACTATCGTCAAGAAGTTTTAGAAGGAAACAAATGTTTAAACTTTATATATAATATGTATTTTTCCGTATCACGACTTTATCTTTTATTACAGACTTAATACGTAACAAGATTTTGCAGAATTTGGCAGTTTTATATTTTACCTTTATCTTCATTTACATATTTTAATGACAGGAAATGCCACATATGAAAAGCCATAGAGTTCATTTTAACATTTTAAAGTGCAGCCTGAAGATAGGTTAAAACTGACGAAACACGTGTTTGAAAAGAAGACATTATTAGAAGAGATATTTGTGTAGACGGAAAAAAAATTCTTACTATAATTATACCGATGTCTTTTGCGCTGTGTGACCGTGTAGACTTGGTGTTTAAAGGTTGATAACCCCCGATATACTAACAAATGAGGATAAAATCAGCTGTGGTGCTGGCATGCAAACTCCGAGACATGGGAGTTTTTTTTTTTTTTTTTGAGTTCTGTCGGCCGGTTTCTGGATCGTGTGCCTGACTGCTTGCTCAGCGAACCGGAACGTCTGATAACTAATTACCTTCCAACTGTAATGGCCGCTTGGGCACGCGCCACCATTTATAAACAGGATCTGCCACTCGACTCCGTGCATCGTGATGGTATTTGCGACTCGTGGATGGAACGCGCCCGTCCGCCTACAATTGTTTACAAAGGAACACGTCCTCAGTGACTGTAAGTTGCCACTAAGACTGGCGATACCATATTAAAACGAATTCTGTGACGTTTGTGATCAGTCAAGTCTTCTAGTTCACGTTAAAGATACGTCTGGTGATTAATAAACATTAAGACTTTTGCATGTTTTTGAAATAAGAGCTCGTTTTCGAGACATATACTTTCACGGATAATATACAGGATTTAATCGTGGTTTGTCGTTTATTATATAGGCCTATTTGAAACCGGAGTTTTTCGAAAATTGTTCCGGTGTATTTTTTTATTTACAGGTAACTGAGTAATACAGGGGTGGCCAACCCAAATGATCTTTCGGGCCACTTTGGAAATGCATCATAACTCCGCGGGCCACATATGAAATTATATATCCCCATATTAGATTTAGATACACTATAGACATTTTTTTGGAGTGAAAAATTGAAACATAATGAGTTATTATTATTGTGTTTACTATTATTCTTACATGTAAACATAGATAATATAATAATAATGATACTAAGCGTACATTGTAAAGAAATATATAGCACTAAAAATTAAATATAGAAAATATATAAATATGAATGAAATAAAAATAATGAAATCATTAAAAAATATTTATTTTACTAGTGCGATATTTGTTTCTCCACTCTTTCACTTAGCTTTTGCAAATAAAATAAATATATTTTGTAAAAGTGTGATGAATCTCGCGGGCCGGAAAAAATGTTCAAGGCGGGCCACATGCGGGCCGCGGGTTGGCCACCCCTGGAGTAATAAGAAGAAAATTGCTATTCTGAGCCAAGGGTTCTTAATTTAGCGACATTTTAAAAACGCACGGTTCTTTTACATACTGATTCTTTCGCGCCAAGGATTTCACACGGCCTCGCCTCAGAATTTTGCCCTGCGTATAAAGTTTAAATCACCCTGTAGATAATGCTAACACAACTTTTTCGTCGTGGCATGTAATTTATTAGCTTCGATTTCAGGTTCACGTGTTCAGATGCATCGAGATATGGCTTTTTTGAACGTTGGCTGACCGACGTCGTACAAAGGCGTTAGGTCTGTGCTGCGTTGTTGCTATTGTCGTGCGTTTGCCCTTTGAACAAAGCTTGGGGAAAAATAATCTTGAGTAAACATCACTTACGCTTCCCAGCTGGGCTCGGGGCAAATAAATCATATTTCACAGCCCTTTTACAGCAGGATGAACGCAATTTATTAAACCCTTTGTATGCCACGACAATTCATTCATTTATTGTACTAACGGGAACAATTGAGTTGTGCCGGTTGGGTTTAATGTAAGAAGCCACCGGCATGTTTAGTAATTTTTTTTTTACTGAACTGGGAATAATAACTTCATTGCTTTCAGTGGCAAAATGAGAATAAATTTTAAACAACTTTTCTTTGGTCATTCTTGTATTTATTTGTATTGAGTGGAAGGCGGTGGCAAACTCACGTGTCTAGACTGGCGCCAGGACCCACCTAGCAATCCGCCTAGTGATAATCCGGGGATAAAGCGGCCGGAACGTGTAGCTGACCAATAACTTCGGTCTAGTAGCATGCACCTCCCTGTAGGACATCTTGGTGGTTTCTCTTGCAATACTGTTCGCCTATTGGCTGAAACAAAGTCTCGTTTGCAGCTGAAAATAGAAGAAAGCTATGAAGATTCAGTGTGGGGTGAAGTATGTCAAAACAGGTGCATTGAACGTCTAACTAATTAGACAGTTAATCAGTTAATCGAACCGAATAAGTTTTTTTTGGGCACATCAATTGTGTTATTCACAGTCTGGGTTTAGTTCAGATTCGTAGAGCCGTCAATTTTTACATTTTTTAGAATACGATATTTTAGACTAAACCACAGTTTTCATGAAACCGATTTCACAAGATTTTTCTGTTCACCGATTTGTGTTTCATGTAGAATTTCGGACGGGCGTACTTACCTTTCATCTTCTTCTGTTTCAGGTAAGCTTCAGAGACGACGAACTCTACCCTAGCAAACGGACAAGGAATTTCACCGGCGTAGTCATTCTTGAAGAGGCCTGTATTTGCATGGAAGATATTATTAAAATAGACATTTGAGAAGTAAGCAGTGAATATGTGGTCTAATATAATTTCCGTCTTGTATGATAAGTGTGATGGACGTCGGGGTTCTAGAGCTGATGAAAATTGTTTGATCAGTTCAGTAAGCAGGTCTGCCAAGTGTCGCAGAATATTCTGTGCCTTGAAGTTGGCTACTCGCATCTACTGTTATCATATTGTCATGGCATCTTTCTTTGCCTCTGTGGTGTGACCCATCATCTTTTCTTCGGGAACTCAGTGTTCTGTTGACAAGATGATCTCTCAGTTGAGACGTACGCAGAGAAAATGAAATACATACGAGGGTTACTTCAAAAGTCATGGCAACTAATTTTTTTGGGGGAAAACACGTTATATTGAAGAAAGTTCAAAATATACAGATGAAAGGGCACGATATATTCCTCCGATAGGCGTAGTCAGATCAGGTAGGTGTGAATGGGTGTAGATATAGTAGGCAATTCAAAATTCAATTGTGATTAAAAAAATTCAATGTAAGTTAAAATCAGAATTCTTACATTAAGACTAGTAACCTTCAAAGTAGTCTCCGAGTATATCAAGTACTCGCCGACTACGACGAGGAAGACGGCAAATACCATCAGCTTCACCATCTCCAAATCTTGCCATCTCGCGCTGAACTGTGTTCGAAATGTCCTCTCGTGTACGAAGGCGTTTCTCTCGCAATGGCTGTTTCAATTTGGGTATTAAGTCGTAGTCACATGGCAAAAGGTCGGGTGAATATGGAGGATGGTGTAGTACTTTCCATCTCCAAAGACGTAAAATGTTCTTGACACTTCAATATAAAGTGTTTGTCCCCAAAAAATTAGTTGCCATGACTTTTGAAGTAACCCTCGTATATGGTTGCGTACGACCTGACTTCTTGGATACTATTTAAACGAAACGCAGGTTAAAGTGGTTAATAGTGCTTCAGGACTTGTATTATACGTCATAAATACCAAAGGAAAGACCCTTTTCTTAAGTATTTCGAAGCGGGTTCATATATAAACACAGAAACTTTGATTTCGCGCGAATGCTACACAATCACGTTCATCTGAAAATCGTGGCTATAAATGCTTCGAAATTTATGAAAACTGGCAGTAAGTCTTAAGATAGTTTTGTACAATGTATTAGCATGGGGACCGCGTGATATGTCATGCAGGCTTCTGCAAACATTTCAAGAACCTCTCAACGGCGCGACATTCTTGTTCGCAATGTCGATCTCAGCATTCTTCTGGCCTCTAAGTCCAAATCGGCTCTTGGGCTCACTCAGTCGCCTGTCCAACGGGAAGGGGGGTCCTTTCCCCAGGGGTAAAGCGCGGCCGGTGCCATCTATTGTCAAGGTTAAGAATGAGTAGAAACTACACCAACTCTCCCCCTGAGCGCCTACATGGCCGAAAGGGTCTTGGCTTGAGTATTCAGAAATTTCTCTTACGTTCCAGTGGCATTGGAGACCGTCTTTTGTTACCGAACCAACCCACTCATTTGTTGTTGCTAAGACGACGAGTGTGGCGTCTGTGACGTCATAAATTGCGTGACAAGTCTCACGGCTTGGATTTGGCGTGTCTGAATCACGTATGTATGTAACTACCCAGTTGTGAACGGGTGTGGATTCCTAGGGAGGGTGAAGCTCACATATGCCAAACTTAATCGACACGGACGGAGCAAATTATAGGTTTCGAGTGTCGTAATGTGGCCACGTTGTTAGCTGCTCCAGGAATGCAATTATCCACGTGGTAACTAAGAAGAGTTTTAATCTTTAATCATCCATTTCACGCGTTTTATTTATAGTTACGTCGTTTTCGGTTTAACTCTTACAGCGTTCCGGTGTGTTGCTTTTGTTTTTTAAGGAAAGCGCTTACGTATTTCACTCTTCGCCGTCATAAAATATTGTCTGTTGACATTAGCCAAAGCAAAAGGAATCATCTTTCCGGCCAGCAGACAGATGGTTCCGGCGAGATTGGTTATAGCCGCCCTGATTTTTAAATTCTTCTTTAGAGAGTCATTAAACTCTCCTGATAGCTCGTTAATGAGAACGTGATAGTATTTTCACGATAATTAAATATTTGTTGCTAATAACGTCATAAAATGTATTGTGTTTTACGGTGGTGTATGGAATGAAGTTTGCGTCGTTTAGATAAGTGGTATTCAACCCGGGGTACACGTACCCCCGGGGGTACGCGAAGACATGAAATTTAAAAATTATATATATATTATTTTACGATAAACACTGAATAATCAGTAATGTAATTTATTTAATTCATTTTAGATGTAGATTATATACTATGTATAACTTGAATTATACACCAACTTTGGGGGTACAAAGTTGAAGAGAAATTATATCTGGGGGTACGCGAACAAAAAAGGTTGAATACCACTGCTCTAGAGTGTTGCTGAAGGTCTTTAAGTAGTCAGATAATTATAAGCAGGAAAATAACGAGGCATAATCTTTCACGTAATTCAGAAAATTAACGTTCCACCAGAACTGAGTTTACGACATTTTTATTGAAGTAAATTCCCAATTTATTATAATTTTATTAGAGGCCTATTCAAACAAAAGATTGAGAATTGGACTGTCTTGAAGCCAGTGAGTTCAGCCGTAAATATGGTTGCACATTATCTCGAAAGCGTGATATTTCTATAAAACATGGCTACTCCTGAAAAAAAAGAGACAAGTGTTCTGGGTAGTCTGGTACAATTTTACCGTTTCGGTAGACCATGGAGGCAACAAGGAACCTCTCAACGTCGGTGAAATACTACCCGAATACACGGCGCTACAGTCTAGAAGCCATCCTCTTCGGACTTAACCTACTTGGAAAGAATTTTCCCGTTCCGGGACCCCAGCCAAGGCGGGCACCTCCCGAAAGTAGGCCACTGGCGCCGTTTGTGTTAAGTGTCACGTAAAATCCATTATAGAGTTAGTCCTTAATATGACGCATCGAAGGACACATCCAAACCACTGCCTCCGCTGTAGTCTGCCATCATGCAGTTCTCCGCGTTGATTGTAAACAAGAAATTTTCGATGGTCAGTCCACACCTATTTCATGCTTAATTCGAAGGTTTCTTACGATAGAGGGGCACTTTGTTAAATTTTATTTCGGCGGGGAGGGGCTTCACCAATCGCCTAGGCGGCATTAAACCACAGGGTTTCGAAAGTTGTTTTTGCTGCCTTCTTCATATGAAACAAGGACAAATGCCCCTTGGTCGAGCCAGTGTCAAACCAGGACCACGTCAAAATGGTACACTCACTTTGGTACATTTTACCGCTGATCGCTAGACTACATGTACAGTAGGCTGGACTTCAAATGTCCTGGGTTCGATCCCAACTAACGCCACTAGTATTTAAAACAGTTAATAAGAGGATGATAGCCGGTCACACGTGTAGGACCGTGTGAAACATACCCCCAGTGCACATTGTCCAACGTATGAAGGCTGTTATCATAATGCACTAACTCATAGAAAATAATCAGTTCTGCTTGGTCGGTAACATCGTGTTATGGGTCTGAAATTGTATTAAAAATCCCACTGCGGGCTGCGGTGTTTAACGGTAGCCTTTTTTTAATTTAACGCCGAACCCTTAACATCACGAAGACAGGCCGAGTAGCAATCTTATACCTGATCGTGGGACCAAATCGTGGTTTTGGGTGTTTAAAGACACGTCAGGGAACAGGCGATTGGCGGGAAATATGCGCCGTTACCAGAATCATGAGTTGTGTGTGTTTTAATGAGCCCGCCCCTCAAGCGTGCGTGCTCGGAGCGGTGATTATAGGCAGAATTACATCGAAATGGATTATTTTAAGGGTCATTTCACGCCTAGTGGATCCCTTTCGGGGTGGTCCGATTATCCCTTTGAGACCACACGCGATTTAAAGTGGCCCCCGAACCAACTGATTTCCCCCCCCCCCCCCCCCCCCCCCCCCCCCCTTCTGCTCTTGGGTGGCGTTGTTACGTAAATTAAATATTTGTTGTGCTACTTTCCATTGGTATTAAAATATTATACAGAGTGTCCCAAAGATTCTTCGGAGAAGTGAGAAGAGACTTATGAGGACAAGCCAACTATTTCCAACCGCCTTCAGTTTCTTGTTCTTTATAGAAAGTGGCCAACCGTTCTCGCGTCATCAGCCTCGTCAGATTGGCGTAGACCGGCTGTATTTAGCCAGTTTATTCGTGAAACGAGTGGTTGTACGCGTCGCTGAACGCTGCTGATATCTGTAACACTTATAACATTATTATTATTATTATTATGAATTGTTTAATTGGTCCACAAGCAGCCAAAAACTTCAGGCGTGTTGCCGTCATAACTCGGATGCTTGCAGGCCAGATGAAACTGTAGTCACGGCTCGAACCACGAGATAGGCGGCTACAGTGAGTTGGGGTCGTGCGCACGCGCAGTAGTCGGAGCGACCCAAGAAGCACGGCCTTTTGCATCCGGCTAAGTAATGCTTCAGCGTTACGCTGGCATTATTAGTATTAGTATTAGTGTTCTGTCTGAGGACAGGTCCATATGAACAGGATCCTTCCATCCTTTTCTCGGACTGGGACCTGTTCATATACGTTCTTGGCAGATGATCCAGAAGTGGTTTGCCATTGCCTTCTTCTGTGTGTGAATGGAGTAATTGTTGGGATGCCACGGAGAAACCGGGGAGCCCCCCGGAGGAAAACTCCGTGTTGCCTAGACCACGGCCTTGCCTAACACAAGTTATAAATTCGGGCACCGCCGGGAATCGAACCCGAGACCCCAGGATTACAAGGCCAGCGTTCTGACCGCTATGCTCATACAAAATTCTATCAAACATTCTTTTGGCAAGATTAACTGAGCGTGAGGGGAAGAGACCGCTGGGGAGACCTGGACGTAGATGGGAGGATAATCTCAGGCGGGATCTATGGGAGATATGAGTTGAAGGAGACTGGATTTTGTTGGTCCGGTGGAGGGCTTTGGTTAATTCGGTGATGAACCTTAGGGTTCGGTAAGCCATCTAGTTAGTTATAACATGTTTTTGTCTGATTTCAGTGTAATTTATTTATTTATTCTTTGGAAAATATAATAAGGAACGGGTTGCTAGACTTTTTGATAACTATATAACATTTAATATTGGAAGGAACGTTAATACGTGAAAAACAAATTTGTCGTTTGTACCGATATCTCATCCAGTTTGGTAATTGTGGTTAAATGAATGGAATTTTGATGAACTATAAGCCTGGCACGGATGTGGTGTACAGCAAATTGGCACAGACGTTTTATGAAAGTTTCTCGTCAAAGAGCGGTCGTTTGGAAGACATGCGGATATCAGAGCATGATAGAAATCGAATCTTCATGAGTGTAGTTGTGTGACCTCCATTGCATTGAATCGAGGACCATCGTGGCCTGTGACGAACATTATTACACTTCTATTACCAAAAGGTACATTAATGTTTGATATTAGCCTGTAAATTAGATAATCTTACGTGGCGTTTCAGAGCGCCGCCTGGCAACTAGGAGGTCGCTCCTAGTGCCTTGATCTACCCAGTGACCGTTCGGCGTCCCACCAGGCAAATCGCTTTCAAAACAGCTGCCTTAATGCACCTAGCTTCTACTGCCAATACAGAATGTTACATCACAGTTCGGGCTGAATGCTAATTTGTCGCCGGCGGCTGCCCGTGATTCTTGTTTTATGTAAGAAGTAACTTACGCCACTCAATAAGGAAGCACTGGAAAGGCTCCAGCGTTTGAAATGAGAGGCAAACATTGCAGTTCAATGCCCTGAAATTTTTACTGACAGGATCAGTGGAAATGCTAGATTAGTTAAGGATTTTGACGTGACTTTCGACATGGAGAGAACTGAAAATAACTCATATTCACACAAGCCATGTCTGTTTCTTCAACCTTTTTACATGTTTCAGCTTGCAAGATTTTTAATTTTTTTTAAGCTTCCCAGCATTTAGGACCACAGTGTTACTTCACAGACCTTAAACTGTCAATTTTATTTTGATGAACAAATGCCAAGCTTAGAAAAATTGTTTAGAACGAAAAATATTCTTGTAGATATGAGGAATCCTTCCGACAGATTGGTCATTATGGGTCTGATGTGTATGTCTGTTACAACCCACATTTGGACATATTTAACTAACTAGATAGCTTACCGAACCCGAAGGTTCATCACCGAATTAACCAAAGCCCTCCACCAGACCCTGTCCTGGGCCAACAAAATCCAGTCTCCTTCAATTCCTCTCTCCCATAGATCCCGCCTGACATTATCCTCCCATCTACGTCTAGGTCTCCCCAGCGGTCTCTTTTCCCTTAGGTTTCCCAACCAGTACCCGGTGCACATCTCTTGTCCCATCCATGCGCGCTACAAGCCTCGCCCATCTTATTCTTCTCGACTTAATCACCCTGACAATACTGGGGGAGGAGTACAGATTTTTAAGTTCGTCATTATGTAATTTTCTCCATCGTCTTCTCTCTCAGGCCCAAATATCCTCCTCAACACCCTGTTCTTAAACACCTGTAATCTGTGTTCCTCCCTCTGAGTCAGAGACCATGTTTTGCACCCATACAAAACAACAGTCAAAATTATTGTTTTGTATACTTTAATTTTCAGGTTCTTAGAAATCATTTGCATAAATGGTCGTTATAAACGTACTCCTTCCTAATGGTTGCTTTTAGGAAAGAGCAACCTTTGTAAAATACTGTTATAGCAAAATCATTTGTGATTATTTTGTAGTTGAGACTTAACCTCAAGTGAAATATAATGGTTATACCAACAAGATACCACTCAGCTGTATGAGAACGCGGCGAAAAACGTGTTTCGGCCATCGAATTATGGATGTTCTGTCCTCCATTTCCTATAACGGGCCTCGTTTGTAGCTTATTCGTCAAGCCGCTCCCGACACCAGTTTTCAGGGAAAAGAAAACAAAGTTGGCGGCCCTGAGTGGGGTTTCCCGGCACGCGACCCCGGACACTGAGCGATGATCTGTCCACCCGACTGTTACGCTCCACTCGTCTCTATTTTCTGTTACTCTTAATGGTGGCCTGCTCGCATGTTTTTATAGTAATTTGACGACATTTTCACAGTTCCTCTACTGTGATTATTAATCTTTTCCCCCCCTAACGGGAGGAAAAGTACAGAAAGTCTGTCATATCCGCAAGCAACAAGCGAGTCCCAAACACGCCACTCATTATTTAGCTCCGTTGTTCGCTGAAACACGAAGTTATTCTACACAACACTTAAATATTCAGTTTATACTGTTCAGAAATCAAGACTGTCTTCCATTACAGAGATCAGATGGTTAACGCTGTTCGAGGAAATACTTTGACAATCGAAGCCCGCAGGTGCATTCTGGGAGCAAATACAAAATTGTAAGATTTGAGGTTTTCACAGCGATGAGTATGAAGATTTCTGTCTTCTGGGTTGTTGCGCTGTGTAGTCTGGTCGATGGTAACCAACGTTCCGGAGGTTATACTGCCTCCATCATCAGGACGATGAGTATGAAGATTTCTGTCTTCTAGGTTGTTGCACCGTGTAGTCTGGTCGATGTTAACCAACGTTTCAGAAGTCATACTGCCTCCATCATCAGGGCGGTGAGTATGAAGATTTCTGTCTTCTGGGTTGTTGCGTTGTGTAGTCTGGTCGATGTTTACCAACGTTTCAGAGGTCATACTGCCTCCGTCATCAGGACGATGAGTATGAAGATTTCTGTCTTCTGGGTTGTTGCGCTGTGTAGTCTGGTCGATGTTAACCAACGTTTCAGAGGTCATACTGCCTCCATCATCAGGGCGATGAGTATGAAGATTTCTGTCTTCTGGGTTGTTGCGCTGTGTAGTCTGGTCGATGTTTACCAACGTTTCAGAAGTCATACTGCCTCCATCATCAGGGCGATGAGTATGAAGATTTCTGTCTTCTGGGTTGTTGCGCTGTGTAGTCTGGTCGATGTTTACCAACGTTTCAGAAGTCATACTGCCTCCATCATCAGGGCGATGAGTATGAAGATTTCTGTCTTCTGGGTTGTTGCGCTGTGTAGTCTGGTCGATGTTTACCAACGTTTCAGAAGTCATACTGCCTCCATCATCAGGGCGATGAGTATGAAGATTTCTGTCTTCTGGGTTGTTGCGCTGTGTAGTCTGGTCGATGTTAACCAACGTTTCAGAGGTCATACTGCCTCCATCATCAGGGCGATGAGTATGAAGATTTCTGTCTTCTGGGTTGTTGCGCTGTGTAGTCTGGTCGATGTTTACCAACGTTTCAGAAGTCATACTGCCTCCATCATCAGGGCGATGAGTATGAAGATTTCTGTCTTCTGGGTTGTTGCGCTGTGTAGTCTGGTCGATGTTTACCAACGTTTCAGAAGTCATACTGCCTCCATCATCAGGGCGATGAGTATGAAGATTTCTGTCTTCTGGGTTGTTGCGCTGTGTAGTCTGGTCGATGTTTACCAACGTTTCAGAAGTCATACTGCCTCCATCATCAGGGCGATGAGTATGAAGATTTCTGTCTTCTGGGTTGTTGCGCTGTGTAGTCTGGTCGATGTTTACCAACGTTTCAGAAGTCATACTGCCTCCATCATCAGGGCGATGAGTATGAAGATTTCTATCTTCTGAGTTGTTGCGCTGTGTAGTCTCGTCGATGTTTACCAACGCTTCGGAGGTCATACTGCCTCCATCATCAGGGCGATGAGTATGAAGATTTCTGTCTTCTGGGTTGTTGCGCTGTGTAGTCTGGTCGATGTTTACCAACGTTTCAGAGGTCATACTGCCTCCATCATCAGGGCGATGAGTATGAAGATTTCTGTCTTCTGGGTTGTTGCGCTGTGTAGTCTGGTCGATGTTTACCAACGTTTCAGAGGCCATACTGCCTCCGTCATCAGGGCGATGAGTATGAAGATTTCTTTCATCTGGGTTATTGCGCTGTGTAGTCTCGTCGATGTTTACCAACGTTTCAGATGTCATACTGCCTCCATCATCAGGGCGATGATTATGAAGATTTCTGTCTTCTGGGTTGTTGCGCTGTGTAGTCTGGTCGATGTTTACCAACGTTTCAGAGGCCATACTGCCTCCGTCATCAGGGCGATGAGTATGAAGATTTCTTTCATCTGGGTTATTGCGCTGTGTAGTCTGGTCGATGTTTACCAACGTTTCAGAGGCCATACTGCCTCCGTCATCAGGGCGATGAGTATGAAGATTTCTGTCTTCTGGGTTGTTGCGCTGTGTAGTCTAGTAGATGAATTTATCGGAACAACCCAGAAGACAGAAATCTTCAAATACAGAATTATTGAATGTTAAAGCTGGTGGTACATGTATGCTTTTTCCACTGCGATGAAAATGTCTAATACGACGATGTTGGATGAAATTTGAATACACATCCATGAAAAAGGATTTGATATATTTTCGATATTTTAAGACGGTCGTCAGTTGAATAATCAAAAGTAATTAATCCAGGATATCTCAGTTGTTTATAATAAATGTTTCTCTTTTATTGAACAGTGGAATGACATTCAAACTGTTTGATTATCATTCACAGTCGTAACACATTCAGAACTCCTGGATTTGCATATTCTTTGACCAAAAACTCCACAGTTAGGGACTACCATGTACTGCAATAAGCTTCCGGATTTGATATTTTGATGAAAACATTACGTGTAGTTTTATGTAATGCATCGTTAAGCAAATGTTTCCGCATATCTGCGCTGTGAGACAAACAGTTTGTGCTCTCACAACAGAAAATACATTCACTGTACGTTTAGTTGGGATGGTGCCAAATCTGTAATTTGCCGAACAGTAGTTTTTGTGGAACCCCGTTATAGCGCCATGAATTGTCTATCAATGGTATAGGCGTTAAAACGCGGTGACAGTCGAGTGAAACTCAGAAAGGTTTGTCGAATGAAAGTGAGAAATAAGTCTTGCACTGGGATATTATTCCTTATAGGTACACACGGATATTTGCTGTCCATTCACACGCCACACACAAACCCTTATCTCAGTAATACTCAATTTATTTGCTTCAAGCTGTGCTGATTGTTTATCCAATAGAAACAAAATTGATGAATATTAAACTGGTAATGTTTTCCATTTTGAAGTCTACGCCGCTCTCACTAGCAAGTACATTTCTCATAAAGATTTCTGTCTTCTGGGTTGTTGCGCCGTGTAGTCTGGTAGATGTTTACCAACGTTTCGGAGGTCATACTGCCTCCGTCATCAGAGTATGAAGATTTCTGTCTTCTGGGTTGTTGCGCTGTGTAGTCTGGTAGATGTTTACCAACGTTTCGGAGGTCATACTGCCTCCATCATCAGGGCGATGAGTATGAAGATTTCTGTCTTCTGGGTTGTTGCGCTGTGTAGTCTGGTAGATGTTTATCAGCGTTTCAGAGGTCATACTGCCTCCGTCATCAGGGCGATTCTTAGTATGAAGATTTCTGTCTTCTGGGTTGTTGCGCTGTGTAGTCTGGTAGATGTTTACCAACGTTTCAGAGGTCATACTGCCTCCGTCATCAGAGTATGAAGATTTCTGTCTTCTGGGTTGTTGCGCTGTGTAGTCTGGTAGATGTTTACCAACGTTTCGGAGGTCATACTGCCTCCATCATCAGGGCGATGAGTATGAAGATTTCTGTCTTTTGGGTTGTTGCGCTGTGTAGTCTGGTAGATGTTTACCAACGTTTCGGAGGTCATACTGCCTCCATCATCAGGGCGATGAATATGAAGATTTCTGTCTTTTGGGTTGTTGCGCTGTGTAGTCTGGTAGTGTTTACTAACGTTTCGGAGGTCATACTGCCTCCGTCATCAGAGTATGAAGATTTCTGTCTTCTGGGTTGTTGCGCTGTGTAGTCTGGTAGTGTTTACTAACGTTTCGGAGGTCATACTGCCTCCGTCATCAGGGCGATGAGTATGAAGATTTCTGTCTTTTGGGTTGTTGCGCTGTGTAGTCTGGTAGTGTTTACTAACGTTTCGGAGGTCATACTGCCTCCATCATCAGGGCGATGAGTATGAAGATTTCTGTCTTCTGGGTTGTTGCGCTGTGTAGTCTGGTAGATATTTACCAACGTTTCAGGGGTCATACTGCCTCCATCATCAGGGCGATGAGTATGAAGATTTCCGTCTTCTGGGTTGTTGCGCTGTGTAGTCTGGTCGATGTTAACCAACGTTTCAGAGGTCATACTGCCTCCGTCATCAGGGCGATGAGTATGAATATTTCTGTCTTCTGGGTTGTTGCGCTGTGTAGACTGGTCGATGTTTATCAGCGTTTCAGAGGTCATACTGCCTCCGTCATCAGGGCGATTCTTAGTATGAAGATTTCTGTCTTCTGGGTTGTTGCGCTGTGTAGTCTGGTAGATGTTTATCAGCGTTTCAGAGGTCATACTGCCTCCATCATCAGGGCGATGAGTATGAAGATTTCTGTCTTCTGGGTTGTTGCGCTGTGTAGACTGGTCGATGTTTATCAGCGTTTCAGAGGTCATACTGCCTCCGTCATCAGGGCGATTCTTAGTATGAAGATTTCTGTCTTCTGGGTTGTTGCGCTGTGTAGACTGGTCGATGTTTATCAGCGTTTCAGAGGTCATACTGCCTCCGTCATCAGGGCGATGAGTATGAAGATTTCTGTCTTCTGGGTTGTTGCGCCGTGTAGTCTGGTAGATGTTTATCAGCGTTTCAGAGGTCATACTGCCTCCGTCATCAGGGCGATTCTTAGTATGAAGATTTCTGTCTTCTGGGTTGTTGCGCTGTGTAGACTGGTCGATGTTTATCAGCGTTTCAGAGGTCATACTGCCTCCGTCATCAGGGCGATGAGTATGAAGATTTCTGTCTTCTGGGTTGTTACGCCGTGTAGACTGGTCGATGTTTATCAGCGTTTCAGAGGTCATACTGCCTCCATCATCAGGGCGATGAGTATGAAGATTTCTGTCTTCTGGGTTGTTGCGCTGTGTAGACTGGTCGATGTTTATCAGCGTTTCAGAGGTCATACTGCCTCCGTCATCAGGGCGATTCTTAGTATGAAGATTTCTGTCTTCTGGGTTGTTGCGCTGTGTAGACTGGTCGATGTTTATCAGCGTTTCAGAGGTCATACTGCCTCCGTCATCAGGGCGATTCTTAGTATGAAGATTTCTGTCTTCTGGGTTGTTGCGCTGTGTAGTCTGGTAGATGTTTATCAGCGTTTCGGAGGTCATACTGCCTCCATCATCAGGGCGATGAGTATGAAGATTTCTGTCTTCTGGGTTGTTGCGCTGTGTAGACTGGTCGATGTTTATCAGCGTTTCAGAGGTCATACTGCCTCCGTCATCAGGGCGATTCTTAGTATGAAGATTTCTGTCTTCTGGGTTATTGCGCTGTGTAGTCTGGTAGTGTTTACTAACGTTTCGGAGGTCATACTGCCTCCGTCATCAGAGTATGAAGATTTCTGTCTTCTGGGTTGTTGCGCTGTGTAGTCTGGTAGATGTTTACTAACGTTTCGGAGGTCATACTGCCTCCGTCATCAGGGCGATGAGTATGAAGATTTCTGTCTTTTGGGTTGTTGCGCTGTGTAGACTGGTCGATGTTTACTAACGTTTCGGAGGTCATACTGCCTCCGTCATCAGGGCGATGAGTATGAAGATTTCTGTCTTCTGGGTTGTTGCGCTGTGTAGTCTGGTAGATGTTTACTAACGTTTCGGAGGTCATACTGCCTCCGTCATCAGGGCGATGAGTATGAAGATTTCTGTCTTCTGGGTTGTTGCGCTGTGTAGTCTGGTAGATGTTTACTAACGTTTCGGAGGTCATACTGCCTCCATCATCAGGGCGATGAGTATGAAGATTTCTGTCTTTTGGGTTGTTGCGCTGTGTAGACTGGTCGATGTTTACTAACGTTTCGGAGGTCATACTGCCTCCGTCATCAGGGCGATGAGTATGAAGATTTCTGTCTTTTGGGTTGTTGCGCTGTGTAGTCTGGTAGATGTTTACTAACGTTTCGGAGGTCATACTGCCTCCGTCATCAGGGCGATGAGTATGAAGATTTCTGTCTTCTGGGTTGTTGCGCTGTGTAGTCTGGTAGATGTTTACTAACGTTTCGGAGGTCATACTGCCTCCGTCATCAGGGCGATGAGTATGAAGATTTCTGTCTTCTGGGTTGTTGCGCTGTGTAGTCTGGTAGATGTTTACTAACGTTTCGGAGGTCATACTGCCTCCATCATCAGGGCGATGAGTATGAAGATTTCTGTCTTCTGGGTTGTTGCGCTGTGTAGACTGGTCGATGTTTATCAGCGTTTCAGAGGTCATACTGCCTCCGTCATCAGGGCGATTCTTAGTATGAAGATTTCTGTCTTCTGGGTTATTGCGCTGTGTAGTCTGGTAGTGTTTACTAACGTTTCGGAGGTCATACTGCCTCCGTCATCAGAGTATGAAGATTTCTGTCTTCTGGGTTGTTGCGCTGTGTAGTCTGGTAGATGTTTACTAACGTTTCGGAGGTCATACTGCCTCCGTCATCAGGGCGATGAGTATGAAGATTTCTGTCTTCTGGGTTATTGCGCTGTGTAGTCTGGTAGTGTTTACTAACGTTTCGGAGGTCATACTGCCTCCGTCATCAGAGTATGAAGATTTCTGTCTTCTGGGTTGTTGCGCTGTGTAGTCTGGTAGATGTTTACTAACGTTTCGGAGGTCATACTGCCTCCGTCATCAGGGCGATGAGTATGAAGATTTCTGTCTTTTGGGTTGTTGCGCTGTGTAGTCTGGTAGTGTTTACTAACGTTTCGGAGGTCATACTGCCTCCATCATCAGGGCGATGAGTATGAAGATTTCTGTCTTCTGGGTTGTTGCGCTGTGTAGACTGGTCGATGTTTATCAGCGTTTCAGAGGTCATACTGCCTCCGTCATCAGGGCGATTCTTAGTATGAAGATTTCTGTCTTCTGGGTTGTTGCGCTGTGTAGTCTGGTAGTGTTTACTAACGTTTCGGAGGTCATACTGCCTCCATCATCAGGGCGATGAGTATGAAGATTTCTGTCTTCTGGGTTGTTGCGCTGTGTAGACTGGTCGATGTTTATCAGCGTTTCAGAGGTCATACTGCCTCCGTCATCAGGGCGATTCTTAGTATGAAGATTTCTGTCTTCTGGGTTGTTGCGCTGTGTAGTCTGGTAGATGTTTATCAGCGTTTCAGAGGTCATACTGCCTCCGTCATCAGGGCGATTCTTAGTATGAAGATTTCTGTCTTCTGGGTTGTTGCGCTGTGTAGTCTGGTAGATTTCCACCAACGTTTCAGACGTCCATGCTGCCTCCATGGACCTCTCAAACGTCCTACACATTTCTTATAACTTGATGGATTTGGAGTGGTGTCTTTTACACCGTTGACCCCCAACTCGCTACAGGTGGCTGGCTTCTTACGTAAGTAGGTTTTAGGGTCTATTTATATAGGAACGAAAAGATAACGACACGAGCACGACACGAGCCCTTGCCGATTTTTCAGAAAATATTATTCAACGTTCTTCAATGTAACTGTTTAGGAAAAATATCGTTGGAGACGTAAGTTGGACGAGAATCGTTCGTGGAACGGACGAGCTCGGAGTCAATATAAACAGTTCCATTGAAAAACGTTGAATAATATTTTCTGAAAAATCGGCAGGGGCTCGTGTCTTTATCTTTACGTTCCTATATAAATAGACCCTTATTCGTAAACGCAAAACTTGGTGTACAGTATTTTTACAGCTGAATGTTTCAGGCAGTGGAAATAAAAATTCGAAGGCGCTGTATCAGACATGATTGTTATGCTGAATAGTAGACCTGTTTTGCCACAGATGTTTGTAGGAGATTTCCCCTTTGAAGTCCGTGATGTGACATTTCGATGTTATGTTGATTCTTGGTTTTTCTTGTTCGTAACTAGAATTATGTTTTGAAAGTTACTGTATTTTATTATTTGTCTGTTATACACGATTGATGAAGGCTGTAAAACACAACGGCTTATTTGTTGTCTTTTCTGATTCATGACCACTTTTACCGTATACTTTATCTAAAAGCACGTGGAACCATGTTGTTGATTCGGATTTGCGTTCAGTGAGAGTATTTTCATGATATGCCTCTCACCCTATCCACATCCCGTTTTTATGTTCATTTTATTGGATAAATTAATTTGTTACTTATACGCAGCAGGGCAGGGTTTGGGAAACACGAAACACCAGGGATGTACACAGACTGAGACTGGCTAAATTTGCGAGAAACATTCTACAGTGAAAATTCATTACTTTGCGCGCTCAGAAGGCACAGAAATTCATAACAAATTAAAATTAATAATATTGCAGATAATAGTGACACGGAGCCTTAGAATCTTATTGGTATTCTAGGTTTAAAGCTCGCATGAAGCCGGACTTAAAATAACCGCACTCAACGTTCATCTAAAATAGTAGACGCACGCGTTTGTAATGCGCAAATCCCAAAAGTTTTATTTTCCTAAAACATTTTTTATGTGTTTTTGTGAGGATTACTTACTTTTTTCGATGTTTCCTTATGCTCTGTTTCAGAAAATAAAATCCGATAAAGGGTAGCATTTTGTGCGTTCTTTGCACGAACTGCACATCGAGAATGCATTATGGGTTGGTCCACTCGTCAAGTCTATTCCAGTCGATTCAGAAAGAGAGATTCGCATTTCCGTCGAACCGTGTTTGTTAACGAAACTACACGTCGTGTGTCGTGAAGAACACCTTTTGTGACGTAAGAAGCCCCCAGACGTACCAATGTAGCGCTGTTTTTAGGGAAGGATTTATTTATTTATATTATTATTTATTTAGTGTTCTGTCTGACGACAGGTCCATATGAACAGGATCCTTCCATCCTTTTCTCGGACTGGGACCTGTTCATATACGTTCTTGGCAGATGATCCAGAAGTGGTTTACCATTGCCTTCTTCTGCGTGTATGGAGTATGGAGTAATTGTTGGGATGCCACGGAGAAACCGGGGAAGCCCCCGGAGGAAAACTCCGTGTTGCCTAGACCACGGCCTTGCCCAACACAAGTTATAAATTCTGGCACCGCCGGGAATCGAACCCGAGACCCCAGGATTACAAGACCAGCGTTCTAACCGCTAGACCACCTCATCTTATTATTATTTAGTGTTCTGTCTGACGACAGGTCCATATGAACAGGATCCTTCCATCCTTTTCTCGGACTGGGACCTGTTCATATACGTTCTTGGCAGATGATCCAGAAGTGGTTTGCCATTGCCTTCTTCTGTGTGTGAATGGAGTAATTGTTGGGATGCAACGGAGAAACCGGGGAAGCCCCCGGAGGAAAACTTCGTGTTTCCTAGACCATGGCCTTGCCCAACACAAGTTATAAATTCGGGCACCGCCGGTAATTGAACCCGGGACCCCAGGATTACAAGGCCAGCCTTCTAACCGCTAGACCACCGTGGCACAATAGGGAAGGATTATTGGAATTAAAATATTACAGCGACATATGACGAGTGTTTTCGGAAATTCTATATGGAGTACCATCAAAATAGCTAGGGTCCTGGTCATATTAATTCCAAGCCCGTTTCTTGGTGCGACCCTGGCATTTGAAGTTTTTTCCCCTCACTTATCACACCACGTCTGGTGGTCTCAGGTGGTGTTCGCCCTGTGGCCTGGTCGGATGGCGGATTGGCGTGCAGTCCTGTGTCACGCCACCCCACCCCAAGCGGAGCGCTGCTTATCAAATGGCGTGTGGAAGTAGGCAAACGAATGGACATTTATAGATATATGAAACAATGTTTTGGTGATACAGCGGCCTGGAAGCCCAGATACTGAACCGTGTAAATTAAATGAGATTTTGTAATTCATTGCGATGTTTCCTGTCCCATGTGTTGAAATGGGACGATTATTTATGTTTCGGGGCGTAACGTATAAAGTTTGGTATTAATTTTATCGTTTATTATTTGTTAACGTCTGAAATAACAACTCTGTTGATTTGTGCTGTTATAGCTGGTTTTATCGCAGACTGATTACCTTCCATGCCATTGTGAAGCCTATAGACCTATGTTTACAATTTCCTCGTTTGTAACGCGTGTAATAATCCCTGTTTAAAAGTGTACTAGATCTTACTCATGCGAAAGATTATTTATCACTTGTAAGTGATGACGTCACTTGGATGACGTTTCTGACCTGGAAATAAGTTTTGTATCAATTCACATTTTTTATGTACATGTGGGCTCTGTTGTTTCGATTTAAGACAGGATGGGCTATTGACGGGGGCGATTGCATGCGGGGTAAGCCGGAGGGACTGAATTGTTTCCGCAATTCTGCGCCACGCCCTGTTCCGTCCGGAAGATCGCCGCCCTCAAATTTTTTTTTCTGACTTACATTTATTAGGCTTAGGTGGTGTCCACTACTTGTGGCATATTTTTATTTTCACGACGTTTCGGTATCTAACTCCAGTTTCGTCTTCAGGTGTTCGGTTGGAATTTTCCCGAAAGCCTTTTTTTCATAGTAGTTGAGTATTCAGTTTCATCTCATTCGTCGCCACTAATATTAAAAATAAATAAGTGTTTACAGGTGTTAGAATAAACCTTGTAGCAGCCAGAACCCCGAAAAGGGGCCCAATATTCGTTGGGTTGTGAACAATATAGACATCGTGGAATTTTATGAACCAGTGGCTGTCAGAAACTTTTAGAGCAGGGATTCTCAACCTGTGGCCTCTCTGCAGCTTTTGGTCCGACATTACTTTGTAGTGGCTGCGTGTATATTTAATTATGCAATATTGTATAATAGTTGTATTTTTTAATACCGTGTTTCCTCTATTTGAAGACGCGCTTATTTCATATTTTAAAATTTATGAAATCAGGGCGACGAATTGTTTTCTGTGACATAAGTGAAAGAAAAAGCTACCATGTGAGTACACACAATGATTGCTACAAAGAAGATTCTGAAAAGTTTTAAATTAAAGAAGTTTTGTGTTTGAATATTCACAACTCCTGTTGTAATGTACGTGTTTCTTTCCAGAAAACCTATTTATAAATCAAATGTGCATTTTACAATCGATAGCGTCTTTTTTTTCTCCTGAAAACCTATTACTAAATCAAGAGTGTTCTTAACGTCGAGGAAATACGTCAAATTTTTTCAGTAAATTTATCTGTTTAACCAATAACCAATGGGCCTTCGGGCCCAACTTAAAACGGTTGCTTTATGGAATGTACATTTACGTGTAGTGTTGAATTTGTGGAAGAAGAACGAATGAAAAAAGAATTGTAGTGGGACAACATGGAGTCAGAACCAAGGGCAACGCGTTAGTATCCTAGTCTGATAGTGATCGCCTACGATATTTCCTTCTTATACTTCACGAGTAATGTTATCAGCGGAACGGTGTCGAAAATTGCGAGGGTTACTTCAAAAGCCATGGTAACTAATTTTTTGGGGGCAAACACCTCGTATAACAGCGTTGCGTGCGAAGTAATTTTTGAGGCCGTTGTTTCAAGCCCTTGGCTATGAGTGATGCAGTTCCTGCTGGAAACCGGGAGGAGACAGACATCCGCCTTTGTTAGTGAATGTACTTTATCGAGATACATGTTCGATCTTTACGCGAAAAGTTAAGATCATTCGAATGAACAAGGTAATCTTTCATCTTAACGCCATATATTTACGCAGCCTACATTTTAACGTCGGTATCTTTCTATTTGTTACGACGAATTTCGGGTATACTATACTAAGCTTTGTTGCAAATCCATATGTCTTGGCCCAGGTGAAACCAGCCCTTCCCCCCCAAACCCCTCAGATCCATTTTAATATTATCCACCTATCTACGCCTGGATCCTGCTTGTGATCTCTACCATTCAGTGATTCAAGCCAAAATTTTGTACACATTTCTCGTTTTCCCACGAAGATCCACATATCCCGATTTTTAACTCTTGAGTTATTCTCTCTAACGATCCATCTTTTTCCTACCTATCATCGCATTTTATAAGGAACGGTCACTGTCTGTTGTCTCTCACTGCAGTGCTGCCTCTAACGTATTTTTCGCACACTATTGATATTAAATAAACAGAAATACACTGAGAGTTTCTGGTTGCGTGATACATCAACTTAATTTGACATTCGGATATTAATAACTGTGCATTATCAGCTGCAGTTACGATAATTGCTACGTAACGATTAGCTTAATGGGCCTTTTACTATGTCGTTAAATTAATCATCACCGAAACAAAGCTCGCTGATGTACGAATAACGCTAACACGCCGAAACTAAAGCGATGTTCATTTGTTGTGTGTTGCCATGTTTCCACTTCCGCGTCTAGGTTATGGAGACGAGATTGGATGGTTAATGCATGCAGCATGTATCAGGAAGGAAAAGGCCGAGGAAGGTGAGATGGGAATTTGTGAACAATTGCCAGATAACACGAAACACAAGGAAAGCTTAAGCATTTTACTTAAATCCCCTTCATGAGAACTAGTAGTCGCTCACCCAGTCAAATTCTTCGTATTTTATTGAACACTAATGTTCATAACAGTGTTCACAAGAGCACATCTTTGGCTCCATTTCCAGAGGTCATGAATGCTTTACCTTCACGCCGTGTCTGTTAGCGTCAATTTTAATATTATCCATCCGCCTGCGTTTAGAAATACTTGAAGGGAAGATTCAAATATGGAGGCCCTGACGTAGATGGGAGGATAACGTCGGAATAAATGCCGAAGGAATTGCGTTTGAGGGTGTGGACTTTGTTCGTCTGTCTGGGGATGAAAATGATAGATGGATTATTGCGTCGTGGAGTCTGGTGGAAGTTTACAGACGTTTCAGAGGTCCCTGCTGCATCCACCATCGCCCTTATGACGGACCTATAGCTGCTAAAGGTTAGAAACTTACACGCAACTTCCAGAAGACAGTCATCTTGTACTCCCAGCCATGAGAACTATAATCTCACCAAGAACGATTTATGTTAGTATTGATCTCAAACGTGCGCAGGATGTTCCACACTGACTCTGTGTCTGCTTTTGATGCTGTTGCAAATTTTATCGTGTCATCGGTTGTCAACAAACCACTTTCCTTCTTACTCGCAATGTCATGCCCCTGCACCGAATGGCGGAGGTGGTCTCCGGTCTTAAGACTTTGTTCATGACGTGTGGTTGAGAGGAAATCACGTTTTGGCAATATTCGGTGGTACGTCTTCGCGCCGAATTTCAACAAGAACGACGAGTGACGACTGTCTGGTAACAAATACAACGAACATCCATATTTTGAGCGGATGACAGACCTTCAGACCGGGCCGCTGTTGCTACGCTTTTAATGGCTAGACCGAATGACATTTTAAGCTTTCCAGTATGTGTCTGTGTTACGTCGGAGGCACATTCCTCGAGTCTTCAAGTGTCACTTGGAAAGTAAGAGCAACTTGGAGTCAGTTTGCTTCGAAGTCGCATTGATCGAGACGTGACTACTCTGTTGTCTCCATTACGCAACATTCAAAATGCACGAGGATTTGACATGCATTCCTCTAGATCGCTCTCCAAGCCATGCACAGTGCTCAGTAATCGATGTAGGCCTATTCATTGTTTTAAGTTTGACATGAATTTTTAAACACTTTACGAATCCCCCAGATAAAACAGCTGTTTTTCAAGTAATAATTATGGATGAGTTTGTAAGACCAATGCCATATTTTGGCTGTTTTATGAAAGAGGCAAACATTCTTATTACGTGGCGCATGCAATACGAATCCTGCCGAAGTAACTTTAGAAGAATCAGGGTCATTCCGTTGAATGTAAACATTTTTAAAACCGCACTCATGAGTGATCCAAATATGGTGGCTATGCGAAGAACATGTTCAGTAAATGCAGAGAACACTGCCTCTTGCCTTCAGTGTAGAACTGTAATATGTATCCGGATGTATTTGATTCCTGAGGAGAATAAAGAAACGCGTAATTTGGAAATTAGAGGACGTGTTCTGCTGATATTGTTATATACTAAGGGACACTTAATGGGCCTGGCATATTTGTTGGGTTACAGAAAGAAAACGACGGAGAATTTTAGTTGGGAAACCCTCTCTGAGCATGGTTAATTGGGACGATCGAAACAGGGCTGTAGAAAATGAGATGTTAAGGAAAGATCTGATATTGAGGCGGGTACCTCAGTCAGTATAGCGACTGAATATGGACTGAATGACCGGGGTTCGATACCCGACGGTGGCAGAGGATTCTTCCTCTAGGCTCTGGGGTCTACCCAGTGACCACCAGCTTCCTTTACTGGGGTAAAGCGCGGCCGGAGCGTGACGCTAACCACTCACCCCCTGTCGAGAGCCGAGGGACAGCTTTTAAGGAAAGATCGTGAGACGACAATTGTAATTTCTCTCGGTGCCGAGGAAGTAGTGTTTGCTAACATAGCCAAGGGTTTTAATTTGCGGCACTGATGTTTATGGTTGCAATAGGAAGTGTCTGTCGTCAGTCAGTCAGTTTGTTATTTGGTTTATTAACTCTTCTTTAAGCCCTGTGGCAACTATGTTTCACCTGAAGATGGCTGTCTTCTGGGTGTTAGGACCGTGTGATCTGGGATGAATAGCCCTTATGATAGCCATCTTTAGACTCACCGCCGTGACAAACCTCAGATTCAATATGTACCCCCTGGATTAACAATCTGAAAATTTCCATTTTGCATTCGCGTGCTTTGTGTAACTCTGAATGCACCTTTAACGTATTTATCTTTGTAATGGAGACTTTTGTGATTTCTGAAACAAGCGTCGACCCAAAGGTTTAATTTATTTTGACGTAAATACGTCTATATTTTAGGGTCAGTGTCATTCGGCAAAAATTTGTTACGAAAAAGTGGAACGAAAAAGTGTAACTTCATTGTTATGTTACCTAGGAAACTTCATCTGTTTATCAACAAATCGACAATAATGGTTACCTAAGGAACATCTGTTTACTCGGTATTGTTGTTACCTATAAAACATTTCATTACATTACCTTACATTACCTTCCATTACATTACATTCAGCTACCACAGACCCATCTTAAGCGTAACTAATTCAAGTTAAATAAGCAATGTCTTAATCAAACTTTACTCAATTGTAAAGCATGTATAAAGGAAATATTTAGTATAAAGCCAATATATAAACTTCCTTTCTGTATAGACGTATTTACGTCAAATTCCCCGGAACCGTGGTTCCACTGACAACTTTTTCATCCTTTATAACTTTCGTCAGTCACACGCGCATGCGCGCCTAACGATTCATTCATTTACAGTGAGCACTGGGTGTAGTTTCGGCGTAGGGGATTGTGCGTGATCTGCCTACCTCTTGCTTTAGAAACACTCTGGTGTGGGAATTTAAAAGTAGAGGTTGTTATTGCTGATTCTGCATTTTCACTGCATCACACGGAAGGAGTTCGCTTTTCATGCAGGAAGCTGTTACGTTGGTTATCTGTCCTCTCTTGTCAGACATTTTGAAGGCCTTTCTGTTGGAGGGCGGCCATTTTTGCAAATGGAACCTCGTTCCTCGCACAAAGTATACGATATTTTCGGAGTGGAATTTTTGGTGACGATTAGGCTTACATGACAGTAGAAGAAATGGTTGAAGTATTATATGTTTTGTTTGCGTCTGTTAATCAAGGATTATATATTTAATTAATACATTAATGTCATCGTATAGGGAGTCAATTATATTTTAAGTGTCTAAAATAGGAGGATTGAAAGGTTGGTCTATAATGACTATTATAATAACTTTTTTCAGTGGTGGAATGCCTGTAATTGGCCTTGCCAAAGTTTTCATAATTAAAATCACGTCTGTGTATGAAACGGTCTTTTAAATCTGTTGTTTTATGCAAATGTGTAAAATATTTTTTTGTATTCTGTTATTATTAGACGTCTTGTTACTGTCATTAACAACAATTATTACTAATGTGTTCCAAGCCCCCTTGTTCACTTAGTAGTAGAAGACTTAAGTGTTTCTTCTTACGGTTGGTGTTCGACTGACCGAGTCCAGCTTGTGTGATGACAAATGAACCTCTGAGTTTCCGTAAAAGGTAAATTTTGTGCTAGAATGAGTCTGTCGGTAAAGTCAAGTTACTATGGGCTTGGGCGCGTGAATAATTACAATAACGGATTTGACATCATTAAGCGAGTATCGCCCTGATGATGGAAGCAGCAAGCACCTCCGAAACTTCGGAAAACTTATACCACGAAACAACATCCCACTGACCAGTATTCTTCATAGTCGTTGCCGCGAGAACCTGAAAATTTTGGAAACAGTTTAGCCAGGATAAGGGTTTCTTCGGACCGAGATTAAATCGAATGTTTACAAAGTATTTTGCTGCTTCAGACAGGAAACGGGCCGTTTGGTGCGTGTTCACTACCAGGGAAATCGTTTGTCACACAATGACCCGCAGTTATGCAGAAGTGGACTCGAGGCGCCATGATTCCCCACTGCTTCCAACATGAGGAATGATTTGCTTCAAGCCGTCAGACGGCGAAATTTATCATGCTAATGTTCTCCTTTGTATGTTGTCTGCATGTTTTCCTTGGTACCAAAAGGTTTTCAAAATACGAAAAGCGAACACGACAAAGTTATAGCTAAATTTCCCAGCGTTGTTGTCGCCTTGGTAATATTTTAAACACAAGCCCGTGTTTCTTTATCTCTACAAGAAAATACGCACTCGAGATGCAATAGCATTTTCCGAAGTTAGAGAATCCAAGCAGTAAATAGATCCAGACTTTCTCCAAACTCTGGCGTTCACACGACCGCCATGTGTTGGTGTATTCCGTGATGCGAGAAGGCCGGTGACTTGATTGGACGTTTATTAGTGGGAGACATTCACACAGACAGAATGACACCACTAACGTTGTTTTATGCAGGTTTGTAGGCTGGCAAGCTGGCAATTTCCCGATAGGACGCTTACAGTCTATCTGAAGCTCTGGTTCCCCTCTGAAACATGAACTGACGTCTCGCCCTCTGGCAAAACAAAAAGTTGACAGTGGAACCACGGTTCCGGAGAATTTGACGTAAATACGTCTATACGGAAAGGAAGTTTATATATTGGCTTTATTCTAAATATTTCCTTTATACACGCTTTACAATTGAGATAAGTTTGATTAAGACATTGCTTATTAAACCTGAATTAGTTACGCTTAAGATGGGTTTCTGGTAGATGAATGTAATGTAAGGTAAGGTAATGTATTGTTATTTTATTTAGTGTTCTGTCTGACGACAGGTCCATATGAACAGGATCCTTCCATCCTTTTCTCGGACTGGGACCTGTTCATATACGTTCTTGGCAGATGATCCAGAAGTGGTTTGCCATTGCCTTCTTCTGTGTGTGAATGGAGTAATTGTTGGGATGCCACGGAGAAACCGGGGAAGCCCCCGGAGGAAAACTCCGTGTTGCCTAGACCACGGCCTTGCCCAACACAGGTTTTAAATTCGGGCACCGCCGGGAATCGAACCCGAGACCCCAGGATTACAAGGCCAGCGTTCTAACCGCTAGACCACCGTGGCACGAGATGTTCCTTATGTAACCATTATTGTCGATTTGTTGATAAACAGATGACGTTCCCTAGGTAACATAACAATGAAGTTACACTTTTTCGTTTCACTTTTTGCCGAATGGCACTGACCCTAAAATATAGACGTATTTACGTCAAAAAATTCCACTCTTAGTAGTTCACCAAACAAATTTCCCTCTTTTACATTCTTCCGTGTTTTACCAAATAACAAAAGAGTCCTTATGGCCGTGGTTTTATGAGACGTGCTGTATAAGAAAAAAGTGTGTTTTACATTTGTCTTCATATGCACTTTTCAGACGTATGGGCGAATCGAGTTAACAGCATCACGTATTCTCAAACCACTGCATTAGATGCGGTGATTAGCTTCCCTCTTCGGCTGCTTTAACCCTGCAACGCCTTTGATAGGAGGCTTTGTCCCAGAACCGTTGGTATACCAGGTACGAGGTACAAGGCGGATGTGTTTGAACCGAGGCAACACAAAGGATACCTATCTTATCGCTGCCGGTTCGACTTCCGCTCGGGGCGTGGACTCGTGTTCGTTGCCACCACAGAGTACAGCCTGTTTAACAAAGCGGAACACGAACGGCCCCCAGCATTTGGCATTTACAGACGCGAGACAGACAGTTCGTTTGTAAAAATAAATGTAACTTAACAACTGTACGTTAAGTTAGTAGACGGCCTAAAATGGAAGTCTAGAACCATGTTTTATGGTCTTCACATTATGAATACATGCGATAGGTTGTATCAAGTCTGTTTTCTTTTGTTATTTGAAAACATTGGTCTGTTGTATCATATTCGTACACGTGTGTCTCTGAAAGGTTTGGAAAAGTTTGATTTCCTTTGCCATCGTCAACTTGCTTCGTATGTTACTTTTCGAGGTGCTAACAACGAAGTTCAATAGCGCTATTGAATGCATCGTCCTTATTTGATTTCCGCTGTTCGATGTATACCATTTGTAAGGATTGTCTGTAGTTTTATCGCAAAATATGATGTGTTTCCGAATCACAGGATCTGTGTCGTACGCTTGTCAGTTTAATTTTTTTTTTTAGTGTTCTGTCTGACGACAGGTCCATATGAACAGGATCCTTCCATCCTTTTCTCGGACTGGGACCTGTTCATATACGTCCTTGGCAGATGATCCAGAAGTGGTTTGCCATTGCCTTCTTCTGTGTGTGAATGGAGTAATTGTTGGGATGCCACGGAGAAACCGGGGAAGCCCCCGGAGGAAAACTCCGTGTTGCCTAGACCACGGCCTTGCCCAACACAAGTTATAAATTCGGGCACCGCCGGGAATCGAACCCGAGACCCCAGGATTACAAGGCCAGCGTTCTGACCGCTAGACCACGTGGCGGACGTCAGTTTAATATAAAAATAAAAAATCAGACAAAACTAAATAGGCTTACTTACATGTTCGAGACTTGAATATAAGAAAATATAATAATTCTTAGATAATGTATAAATTGAAATTAGAGCTGGTATCCACCTACACAAGTGTAACTTTGACAAGCTTGGGCGTATATCTTACATTTCATTTAAAATTCCATGCTTACGGAAGAAAATTATCGACCCCGCTGACAATAGATCCTGGGCTTACGACGGCTGAAATCTGGGATCGCGTAGAACGAATGCCTTTTCACTTATCTTGTTAGGTAGATGTCTCAAGATGGACTGATTCAATGTATAACAAATCCTGTCGTCTCTGTAAATAGGACGTTAGAGACCCTCAGAGGTCAGACGACCCTGAGAGTGTATCACAAACACGAAATGGCCCGAGGGTCGTTTGTGGCCCCCCCCCCCCCCCCCCCAGATAGTTGCTGCATTTTCCTCACCCAAAGAAAACCAGAGAACTTACAATACTGAAATCTGGCTTAGGGCGAAGACCAAGAAGGCAGCGATGTTCTGTTGTGTTCTCTCTGCCATGCTGTGTGAGGGGGACACAACCTGTTTATTAAGCAAACGCACACAATCAGAGAAGAACCAGTCCCCAGTATCAGAGTCAAACTAAGCTGAGGTTTCCTTCAAGAGGGGGAGCTAGGTTTCATGCTATTTTATTGGCTCCCCTGCGGGGATCTACCGTCAAGTAAGTACACCGCGGTTTGCAGCGAAGACCGGCCTGCCGAGAATTAAAACGCAGCTAATGAGCGGAATCAGCACACCCCGAGCAATTTCATGATTTTTTTGTTGCTTTCTGTTCCTTGCTCTTTGACGATTCCGAGCAGGTTAACATGGCGGTTGGCGTACGAGGCTGATATGTTCCCGTCAGAAGCACTGTTCGAATTTACGATGAGGACAGTGTGGCTGAAGATTTCCTTAGTTTTCCTCAGACCCCACACGATTGCATAGATTGCATCCCCAAATAGGCCACGACTTAATTACAAACACTTTTTCAGCTTTTACAATGTCTGATTCCATTCTTTTTCTGACGTAAATACGTCTATATTTTAGGGTCAGTGTCATTCGGCAAAAAGTGGAACGAAAAAGTGTAACTTCATTGTTATGTTACCTTGGAAACATCATCAGTTTACTCGGCATTGTTGTTACCTAGGAAACGTTACATTACATTAAAATACATTTCATTACATTACATTACTTTACATTACATTCAGCTACCACAGACCCATCTTAAGCGTAACTAATTCAAGTTGAATAAGCAAAGTCTTAATCAAACTTTACCCAATTGTAAAGCATGTATAAAGGAAATATTTGGAATAAAGCCAATATATAAACTTCCTTTCCGTATAGACGTATTTACGTCAAATTCTCCGGAACCGTGGTTCCACTGTCACTTTTTTTTTTTTAGAAATTTGGCAGGGCGCCTTGCAGATCGCCTCACGTGCTTACTGTATTTAGTGACATTTAGTGATGTCAAGGGGGAAATTATTTTACTGAACACGGACATTTACCGAGGTCAAGATACCGGCAGTATACCCACTGTTTGGTGCTGATATGGCCGTCTGTTTTAACGCCCAGTAATGCTGCATTTTGCCAACAGACTGTACAAGATGATCGAAAAGAAACCCGTATCAAAATATGTATTGATGATTCATTTCAGTAGACTTATATTGGAGTAATAAACACACGATGTCGCTGTGACTACGCAAAATCCCACGGAGGTCGCGTCGTGTTGCAACCTGCTCGCGCGAGTCCGTCAGTTGTCTTCAAACAGTTGAAGTGCGAGGATGTCTTTTTCACAAGTGCAAAGAGAGTTCATTTTCGAACACTGCCTTGCAGTCTCGTTGTTATTAAAGTCGCCGGAATAACTTTAGGGACACATTCCCCGAATATTCTGTCCCAAACAAATCGACAATATCTCGTTTGGTCAGCCGTTTCTGGTCACTGCAGGGATGCATCAGACATGAAGGCGGTGGACATTTCCAACACTCGGTATAACTTTTTTCAGTGTGATATGTTTTTTGGTAAATAGAAAATATGTTAGGAAAGGGTTGAGTGACTTTTCGGTCACTGTATCGTGATTTTGTATGATTCTAATATTTATCAGCTATCATCTTCTTGAAAAGTATTAATCAAGTTATCTTTGGAATGGAATTAATCTAATTTGTAAATATCTAGATGCACCCTACACCTAAAAGGATGAAGTATAATGTCCTGATGACAGTTCTTTGACTGCAGTTAGCAATTTACCGGCTATAAAATAGGGATGGAAGCATCCTAACCATGCAGCAACAAAACTTCAGTATAATTAACACAATTACCGTATTTTATTACTTTATATGTTTATAGTGTGAATGCGAGTTTAAACTTGGCTTAAATGATATAATTCTACCCCATTCAGTACCCTACGGCCATTCGTCTCATAAAAGTGATTCACGTATATTTTGTAAACAAAAGACGCTTTCTGATGATGTATTACTGTACAGGCGCTTGTCACGTGACTTCCCCGACCGTGCTTAGTAGCTAGCTGGCTGCTTCCATTGTGGTATTCCTGTCTTATCCCTGTTTAGTCACTACTGAGGGGATTTGGCAGTGTTCTCGGCAAATGGTTGGCTCGGTTCTGTGACCGTCGGTTTGGCTTTCCGTCTTGCTTCACTGATCAGTTATAAGGCACAAGTCCCCGATGAAATAATGCAAATTCAAAATAATGCCAATTTGATTTGTGCGTCGGGTATTATGGAAGCATTTTCCAGTCGCACGGGAACACGCCAAGCAGTATGGATAATTCATTAAGGTAAGGGTACGGCACAACGTAAAGGGGGAGCGGTGAGTTATTGCCCGTCGAGGGTGAAATTATTCATGAGCCCTCCCCAAGCTTGCAGAGAAATTAGGCGTTGGGGGGGGGGCGACAGATAACGAGAAAGAAACTCCACCTGGGATTGCATTCGGTTACTTTGATAACAGCGCAACTCACCTGATGATAGACCGATGTTCCGCGGTTAATTGGCGCACTTAAGAATTTCTGCATCCTCATAGCCATCTCGATATATTTTGTAATGACGGTTAAAATAGACCACTACAACTTATATATTCTATGAAATTAATTATCGACAATTCGGCAGGTACTACGCAACGAACCAGCAAACGCAGTTAGAACAGTGCCTTTAAATAAATCAAGATAGGATAATATAGCTTATTATTTAGGAATTTCGTACGTACAACGAATAAACATACAAGGAAGTAAATATTAGGTATTTCAAAGTTCGGGGACTTTTTTTATAGTCGTTCCCGAGAACGCGAAATTTTACAAACTTTCTCTGTTTTCGTCGTGAATTGAAGTGGTTGGGATCATATTCTTAGCTGGGCCCCCTCAAAATCGTCTAGTTTCAGTAAGTGGACAACCTAAATCAGCTGGATAAAACTACAAACACACAGAGAGAGAGATAGAGAGAGAGCACTATCATCAGATTGTCCGATGCGTATTAACGGATTTATTATCAAGATTTCTGTCTTCTGGGTTGTTGCGCTGTGTAGTCTGGTTGATGTTAACCAACGTTTCAGAGGTCATACTGCCTCCATCATCAGGGCGATGAGTATGAAGATTTCTGTCTTCTGGGTTGTTGCGCTGTGTAGTCTGGTTGATGTTAACCAACGTTTCAGAGGTCATACTGCCTCCATCATCAGGGCGATGAGTATGAAGATTTCTGTCTTCTGGGTTGTTGCGCTGTGTAGTCTGGTTGATGTTAACCAACGTTTCAGAGGTCATACTGCCTCCGTCATCAGGGCGATGAGTATAAAGATTTCTGTCTTCTGGGTTGTTGCGCTGTGTAGTCTGGTAGATGTTTACCAACGTTTCAGAGGTCATACTGCCTCCATCATCAGGGCGATGAGTATGAAGATTTCTGTCTTCTGGGTTATTCCGCTCTGTAGTCTGGTTGATGTTAACCAACGTTTCAGAGGTCATACTGCCTCCATCATCAGGGCGATGAGTATGAATATTTCTGTCTTCTGGGTTGTTGCGCTGTGTAATCTGGTAGATGTTAACCAACGTTTCAGAGGTCATACTGCCTCCATCATCAGGGCGATGAGTATGAAGATTTCTGTCTTCTGGGTTGTTGCGCTGTGTAGTCTGGTCGATGTTAACCAACGTTTCAGAGGTCATACTGCCTCCATCATCAGGGCGATTCTTAGTATGAAGATTTCTGTCTTCTGGGTTGTTGCGCTGTGTAGTCTGGTCGATGTTAACCAACGTTTCAGAGGTCATAATGCCTCCATCATCAGGGCGATGAGTATGAAGATTTCTGTCTTCAGGGTTGTTGCGCTATGTAGTCTGGTCGATGTTAACCAACGTTTCAGAGGTCATACTGTCTCCATCATCAGGGCGATGAGTATGAAGATTTCTGTCTTCTGAGTTGTTGCGCTGTGTAGTCTGGTAGATGTTAACCAACGTTTCAGAGGTCATACTGCCTCCATCATCAGGGTGATGAATGGATGATGGATTTATTATCCATTCTTCATTGTCTCCACTTGACAGTATTCAGAATATCAGAGAATGAAAAAGTGCAAAATTTAGTAATTATAATTGTACGTCGTATTACACTATGTTCACAACCCTTCTAAAACAGCGAATCAGATTCACGTGTTCTTATTTGTTTATCTGCACACTTTTTCTTCATTGTCTTTCGGTCTGTTGCTTATCCATTTCCGTTCTTGGTTTCTTCATCACCCACTTGGCCATGATACACATTCTTAAATTCGGCGCTGTTACAAAAATCTTACGTTATTTGCTATTCAAACTATTCTAGCGTTTCTCGTTGACTTTTCAAAATATAAATCACAGCCACAGATCGTATAAGCTTCATAAGTAACTTGATTATGTTATCTGGAGGAACAACGTAGTTGATACCATAGCACACAATTCTGAGTCATTCAAATTCAAGCAGAAGTTACACAAATTGATTAAACCATGGCTGTGCCAACAATTCCCTTTCCCGCCGTGTTTACGTTTCACTTCCACATTTAAGTAAATCACATAACGGTAGACTGGTCAGTCGCAGAGTAATCTGATTGTTTTACGGATGGGCTCTCAATCCAGTGAAGAATCTGTGTGTTCTCAAGACAAACAGCTGTAGTTTGTTTGCTGGCAATAAACACCAGGGGTTGTGTGTACTCCCTTTTCGTAGGGGCTTCCTGAAGCCGTCACCCCTACAAGGAAAGCAGACAGACACACATTCGAATTCAGTCCGAACTTATTTTGTAGCCCCAATGGTTGCATAGCTGCCCCCAGAGATGACATCTTTTCTTCAGTTCTTGTGTACTACAAAAATAAACTTTAACGAAGATGAAAGTGTAGTGTCTTGGAAAATAACCCAAATTTTCAAAGGTGCTTCGAAACGTCGGAGAGTTTCTAACAGACATGGCGTAACGTCCGAGAAGATACCCCTCTTCATATAACCCCAACCAGAAATCTCATAAAAGTGTTCTTCAGCTGTTCATGCTGTAGGTCTGCAACAGACGTCCTGTGTGGTCCAGAATGTAATTGTTCCTACCCCAATGATGCATATTGCATTTATAAAACAAATATTGCCTGTCATATATTACCTGAACATTGTAATACGCAAAGTTTAATTTTAATTTGGGTTTTTTTTTCGAATGTGAAGTTTTGTTAACTCCAATGGAGCGAAATCCTACGCCCAAAAGATGACGTGACATGTCAGAGGAAAATTCTTAACGTAAAGCTTAATAATTTGTACTATGTTTGTTTAAGGAAAGTGTTATTTGTTCCAAAATATTTCTAAATAACCTTGTACCGTCACTTTTCCTCTACATTCCTTGGGCTAAGCTACAGTGGACAGTCGCTAGCACCCCCCAGCGTCAACATTACTAAATCTTTTATCGTTTAATTAGCTGATCGTAAAGGCTGTTCACTGTTAAGGTTTTTTCCAAGACTTCTGTTCATGACGTGCCATGGGTTGAACAAACTGTGTATATCTTTCTTTATGGGCGTCAGATGGTAGAAAAGGTCTCTGGCAGTGTTACGGAACTACGTTTTTAGCGGATGCATAGCCCAGAACAAATTACCGCACTATTAGTCAATATGATGAAACTATGGTTTAGCGATTTATAAAAGGCTAGCTAAATTACCTGTAGTTTAATTTAAGCTGATTTAGAAGTGATTTTGACATAAGCCATTTCATCTTCGCTGTCCCGATGTAATGTGAACTGTGTTATTTTGTTATATTTCGTAGTTGCTGAGTTTAGCCACTTGCCAGCTCGTAAAGGAATCAGCGTTGGACCAATGACTTTTTGTGATGGGCTCACAAATTTCGACTGCAAACATTCGTCTTGATTTACTGAACACTGTATTTATATATTATTTATTTAGTGTTCTGTCTGAGGACAGGTCCATATGAACAGGATCCTTCCATCCTTTTCTCGGACTGGGACCTGTTCATATACGTTCTTGTCAGATGATCCAGAAGTGGTTTGCTATTGCCTTCTTCTGTGTGTGAATGGAGTAATTGTTGGGATGCCACGGAGAAACCGGGGAAGCCCCCGGAGGAAAACTCCGTGATGCCTAGACCACGGCCTTGACCAACACAAGTTATAAATTCGGGCACCGCCGGGAATCGAACCCGAGACCCCCCAAGATTACAAGGCCAGCGTTCTAACCGCTAGACCACCGTGGCTTATGGAACACTGTAGTCTCAGGGATTAGGGCTGACCAATGGGGAAAATGAGCCATATAAATTAAATGTTGTATACTTGAGGAAAAGACACGTGACATTCCGAACGCATTATGGGAGCGGAGGACGGTCGTGTTTTGTTCCATTATCAAATCTACTAGTGGCTGCCTATTAGACCTTGACGTAAGCCAAGATTTGACTCCGCGAGCTTTTACCATTGACGACAAAGCAGTTTGCGTATTTTGAACAAGTTCCAACACATCTCGGGCGGAACTACCAAACGTTCAACATTTATCTTATTTAAATAACGGCTGGTGTTGTAGTTTGTGTAGGAAACGCGCCTAACATAGTTTTGGAGTATATTCACTGGAATAAATAAAACAAAAGGTTCCAAGTTTGTTAAAATGTTTTCTTTGAAATTTGAACCCTCTTTCTTGTACATCAGAGCTAAATTTAACTGGAATGTAGGGAGTAACGAGGCAGCGTGGGTTACACAAAGACTAAAAACGCTGCAGTGGGTTAAATCTTCAGCCTGGAAACAAGGCTTGTTAGTTTCAGGTACAGACAGTTTCACATAACATATTCCCGCTTGTCAGAACTGTTTGTATTTCGAAAGAATTGTACCTTCTCCGGACCTTTAATTTTATCCAAAAGTTTTGTTTATGAATCCCGACACATATCAGGTAAGACAAACCGATTACACCATCGCCCTGTTGCCCCGAACAGGTTACTCTTACGCGGTTTCGCTATCCGCGTTTTAATATATCCGCTGTTTTGATTTCAGTGTCACGAGAAGCGTTAATATGACGTCAGTGGTCACTGTAGGATCTGCCACACAGGTCCATTGACTTGCGCACGCAACAATATTTTGACCTCAGGGACAGAAAGTTAAGGTCTTTCATGGACATTCGAACGTTTCCCGTTTTGTGCTCTTTCATTATACTCGCAGATTGACAGGAACTCAACTTTTTTAAATTCATCGTTTAAGTTGTGTTTTTCGTTTAACAACGCTGTCAGAGTGTGTAGCGTCAGAGAATAGCATGATTAATGAATAATAACTTGTAAGGGGTGTCTGAGGAAGATATCGCAGCCTAGTCTAAGGTTATTTGCCATTTCTCTGGAGAAACTGAGGACGGCACATAATTTCAGTTCTCGTCAAATCATATCCTTCCTAGTTTTACAATTTGCGTCCGTTTGTAACCACATTTTCGTATGCATATCTTAGTGACTGGCTACAGACTGGACGACCGGGAATCGATCCCAGACGGGGGCAGAGGATTTTTCCTCTAGCCTCTGCGTCCAGACCAGCTCTGGGGCCTACCCAGCCTCCTCTACAATGGGTACCGGGGTCCTTTCCCGGGGGTAAAGCCGGCCGGGGCGTGATGCTGACCACTCACCCCCATCTAGTGCCGAGGTCAAGGAAGAGAGGAGCTATACCTCCACTCACCCCAATCGCCTACATGGCGTATAGTGGGACAAACTTTACTTTACCTTTTATCTTACGTTTCCCAGACTTCAAAACCTTTATGTAAGAACTCAGAATAAGCGACCAGCCATCTGTTACGTGTCCCCGTACTTTCTGGTATTTTCTCTTTAACTGGCTCCCATCCCGATTTATACCTCACCTGACACACATCCATCAAGCTGAACGGCGACACACAACCCATTTCCCTTCTGTAAAGAACTTTGTCTAGTAAGCAATAGTGCGGCTGGAGCGACTGCAGAAATTATTACAAAGGCTTAACGCGTACCTCAAATGTATCCGCACCGCCATTATCACAGATTCTTTGTGGAAATAACACTCGCAGTTTTTCCCGACGAACCCGCTCTGACACTTGGCTGAAACCACCCCGAAGGGATTTGCAGATAAATGGGGCAACCTCTGTTCCATCTTTCCACAGCTGCATTGTTTGTGCAACTATTTTATCTTAAAAATATTGCATATCA
The DNA here is from genome assembly GCF_977971745.1 of Zootermopsis nevadensis. Lineage (NCBI taxonomy): Eukaryota > Metazoa > Arthropoda > Insecta > Blattodea > Termopsidae > Zootermopsis > Zootermopsis nevadensis. The sequence goes on along the minus strand of NW_028259192.1, from coordinate 5,334,876 downwards.
TTATGCTTAAAATAAAATGTTTTGACAGTGATAATGGACATTTGTAAATTCAAATAAACGTAAGAAGTTCTCATAAATCAGCCAGTTTGCTGACACGCCTTTCTGTTATTATGCATATTAGAAGACTAATTGTATATACTGTGTGTTTTTTTTTCAGCGAGACAAATCGATAATCGATTAATACGATGTGTAGTAGAGTGTGGACAGTTCTTCCACTCTTTGCTGGATGTGTTTGTCTGTGTCAAAGAGTTCAATTGCCCAAATTAAAATGCTTCATCGCGTGACACTGAGTGTAGGGCGAGGTTAAAGTATTCAGAATATGGGTCTGTGCAATAACCGGGGACCCCCGGATCCTCCATGTACATACGAGGCGTTCGGATGAAATTTACCAGTGTCTCTTTCCCCCTCTGTTCCCCCTCAACCCTCTCCTCCCCCCCCTCACCAGCCCGCTCTCACTCCCTCTCTCTCTCTCCCTCTCCTCGCCCTCTCCTCGCCCTCTCTCTCTCTTGCGGTAAGAACTCGTCAGAATCGTACGGACCAAAGGGAATATAAAATGGAGAAAGAGAGACAAATATAAAGGACATTGGACGGCAAAAAAAATTAGGAGTTTTTCTTACCCATTCCATAATATAATTTGTTAGACGAATTAGGTATTTTGATACGAGCTTTTCGCAGAAAAAAATAAATAGTAGGTACACATCAAGTAATATATTATAAATATCCTGATACTTTGTCCTGGGTTGGCCTTTACAAGAACTTGAATGCGTCATGGCATGAATTTTCTCTCTCTATCCCCCCCCCCCCCGCTCTCTTTCTGAACGTACAAGTCTTTGATCACTGTACCAACCTCTCAGCGAATTTCTGCTTAGTGGCAGAAAACATTTTGCCGACACAGCCTTTAAATTTCTCCCAAAAAAGTCTCAAATGGATTAATATTTAAGCTGTTTCCTGGCCATTGTGACTGTGGGGAGGATTCATGCTTTGGCAGAATGTAAGAGCTCCGTCCTACTCGAAAATTCTGTTGTTTTTGGAAACACGCAGCATGTAACGGAATTGTGACGTTCCAAGAACTTCCACTTCAGACCACGATTTTATCAGTGTATTTCGCTTGATTTAACACAGCGATCGGTTTTTCTTCAGGTCTGCGCCGTACAGATGTTTCTCATCCATAATTTGTACTGTTGTCTCATCACAGCAGTACATTTCAAAAATCCCGAGGCTCAAGAATTTTCTGTCTTCAACACGTGACGTCATATATTTATGCTTTAGTTTTTGTGTATTTTCTATGGATTATCCGTTTGTCTTTAGTCCGTGTTTTATGGATACTTCTGAGCCCATGCGTGTATTAATTTACCATTTCCTAAAGGACGACGGAGTTTAAACCAAACTCACAAGACATTTGAGGTGTTCACGGCGGTGAGTCCGAAGATGGCTGTCTACCTTCAGGGGGTGTAGCGCAGTTTAGTCTCCATCATCAGGGCGATGAGATATTTGTTTGCCCAATTTATCTTCTTTACTCTACCAAAAATCCGAAGCTAAACCTTACATACAACTCCAACTTCGTTTGCTATTATTGTAGTATTTTTCAACATAACCCCAGATTATTTTTCCTTGGGACACATCTTTTATCCATTTTTTATCGACGGTCAGTGAAGGAATTTATAAAATAGTAAAACACATCAAATATGGCCAGAAGAACTCTTGTTTCCACCGCTAAATTGTCAGTCGCGACAACAGAACTGATTTTTTTTCACACGAAATTTTCTGAATGATTTGCAGATTGCAGCAGTAGACAAGAGAGAATGGAGAGAATGTACTAGAAGTTTAAGTCACAGAGGTGCCATCTGTTGAGGTAAACAACTAACTTGCACGAGTAACGTACCTACGTAGTTCGATGATGCTACCTTCTTATGCTAGTTTTAATAAATTGACATTTGTGGTGTGAAAAATTGAAATGCGTTGCAAAATAATATAAATTCCTAATTCGTTGGCCATTCACGGGAAATATTGTGAAAGAGAGAGAAAATCTTCGTTGAATAACAGGTGTCTAAGATATATTTTCGACATACCTGTATTTAAGACTCTGTGTATTTGGTTTTGCAGTTAATGAACAAGACCAGCGAAAGGAATAATTCAGAAATAATGTTGTCTGTTCCAGATCTTAATAATCCTACTACTTGCCCTCTTCTTACAAAACGAGTTGTTGATACAGCATCGTTAAAGATCTGGGACAAATCGCGAACCTTCTTTGTTTTCGTGTGGGCGATGGAGTCAGTTTCCCATGAAGCTGTGCGCTTTGGTGGCCTTGCACCTCACCTCTCTCTCCGCCCCTTTTTCCCACAGTGATGCCACCCTTCCCTCTATGACAAATGATGCGCTTTCTCGGGCTGTCACCCGATGGTGCTGTGGGGTTCGTTACCAGGGCTTCTCAGTGACTGTACCAAGTGTGGCTCGCGTGCCTACAGCCCCAGTCATGTTATTCTCGAGCGCAGAGTATTGTTTTATGTTGTGTCGACAGAAGTTACAACCCAGTAGAATTGTTCGGGTCAACCATTTTGAATGCCGATATTTCAGAAAAAGGCATTTTTATGAAACGTTGGCCTTTGAGTTCGGACACGGCAAAATAAATTATCTCACTCTCTCTAACACACACGTACATGGACGTCGTGCTTATTAATTTGTTAAATTATTTTGTTTTTAAGTTGTGTGCACTGACGTTGCATCTACACGTTGTATTCGGAAAGTACCGTTTGCGCATACCTCCCGCGCATCATCGAAACGATCCGTTTGCGCATGCGTATATTTTGTTGTGCACGTCTGAACGTCAGTAAGGGCGTTGTTTTTCACATGGTAAGGGCTACATCAGGAGTCATGCTGTGGGTTGAACGTACTGTGAGTCTTCTGTTTTACTTCCAGGCCAGTATCGGACGCCGAGGATCACAGAGCACCCGTCCGACATGATAGTAGCGAAGAACGAACCCGTGACCCTGAATTGCAAGGCGGAAGGCAAGCCGGAGCCGACAATTGAGTGGTTCAAAGACGGGGAACCAGTTCGCACTTCTCCCTCAGACTCCAAGTCGCATCGTGTCCTGCTGCCCGCCGGGTCTCTGTTCTTCCTCAGGGTTATGCATGGAAAGAAGGAACAAGATGGCGGGGTGTACTGGTGCGTCGCCCGAAACCAGGCCGGCCTCGCTACCAGCCGGAACGCCACCCTCCAGGTTGCCGGTGAGTACAACAACTCTGACCAAGGTCAACACCCGGACGGGTAACCGCCCTTTTGAATTCCGTGTATGAAAACAAGTACTCGACTTTTCTTTTCATATTATTTCAGGATTTGTTCTTGGGTAATAGACTTGTTCCTTACAAAGGGAAAAAAGAGAATTTATTTGAACTGGATTTAATTATAATTGCATGTTGTGCTGTATATTAATTCTTCGGTGTTCCTTAAGAAGTGCTTTAATGAAACCTGGCCTAATTTGTATTGACAAAGATCTCATTACTGACCATGAACGATCATTAAACCATTCATAAATCGTTTCTACTAATGCCGTAACGTAAGTCAATAAGAACATTTGTTTGTGTCATTAAGAAAGATTATTTACGCGAATGAGAAACACATAGCATTCCAAATTTTAGTCGCTGAACCTGAAATTAAGAGACCACTTAGAAAACTTGTGGCGGTTGTATTAAAATGGGTCTTGGGTCTTCGTGAAACAAGTTGTGTGGGTGTAGACTGATTTCATCTGGCCCAGGCTAGGTTTTGGCCAACTTCTTAGTCAGCGTGGGATTTGCATAAGGAGAAGAACACAATGGCAGGTTCTTTTTGTCTGTCTGCATGTTTCGTCTACATACGAAACTACTGACCGTATTTTGATATGTAGTTCATCGTGTAAACAGGCGAAACTTGTCACGCGAGTTTCGTGTTCCGCTCAGGCCCTATCTTACCGTCTTGGGTGCGGAAGCCAACCTACTTTACCATCTGCAAAGAACCTCGAATAGCCAAGTAATTACAAATCACGTGGGCGGAGAAAATGGTAATAAAAATGAATCTGTGGTTGGCTTGGGAGTTCTGTAGACCGTAAATTGGATGATGGGTTCTCGGTTCTATGTTGAAATCATCGATAACAGCTTCATCTCGTTCGTCTTAACGTTCTGTTTGTTGCTGTAGTCACATCGTCGTCTTGTTAGGAGATGCGATTTCATTCTCTTTACTACATACCTACTGTCCACAGACCAGGAGAAAAGCCCTGCTGGGGGAAGTAGTTTCTGGGGCGGTACAGGGGGAATATTTACTATCAAGTGGACTAGAGGGCTCCTATTGGTGGGAAGTGTGATACGTCAGAGTTTTACGCTACTACACAGACTGAAAACATCAAGCAGTTAAGAGTAGCGTGTAGTGAGTGCACCTCTAATGTGTTCTGTGGGTGTTGCGATAATATTCTAGATTAAATCGCTGTGCCTCTGTGAGGTAATCTTAAAGCTGTACCCATTTTAACACATGAAAGCCTGTCGTCTGTTGTTCGTTCAGTGGTTGTGGAACGAATGCTTTTAGGATGGGTCGTCACTCACCGCGAAATCTTGCGCATGCGCGTATATCGAATTCCTAGCAGGGATTTTCGCCTGGTCTGTGGACTGTACCTATATCTCTCGCGTGACTTTAGTCTAGCAGACTGCCGAGGTATTAACTAGGTTACATCACGCCTGTCACTCAAGAAAAGTTCTGGCTGGCATTGAAGTTTTGTTCTGCAACTGTCTGTGACATTTCGTTGGACCAGGAAAGATAATGAATTACAAGTTTCAAGATTTTATTTTTAGGCTGCTCGCTGTAAAATCAAGAAGCCTTTAAAGGAAGGACAAAAGATCATTTTGTGTGAAATACACGCCGGCCTTCTTGGCGTAACGAAAGAAAGTTATGTTGATTGCTTTTCGAAATGGCTCTTAAAGCCATGTAAGATGGGATGGCCGTGGGTCTTGGCATCAAAGATCTAGACGTAGCTGGGAGGATAATATTAAAATAGTTCTTAAAAAAAGAAACTATAATACTCTAAATTTCTGGCTGAGCTGAGATTATATTAGCTTCCCATTAAGAACTCTATTAAATGACCTTAAATATTAGTGGCTGAAATTCCCTTCTCTGTTGATTCGTTCAAGCAAAAATTTTGTTTCCATCTTGTCGATATGAATAGAAAATAAGAGGGTTTCAGAGTTTAACTATCTAAACGCATCGCTTGATACGATGAACCGTCTGTAATAAATTATGTGGACATACGTATTAGTCTGTGCTGTGAATCAGACAGTAATGGCTCGCCAGGGAACAGCGAAGGAATGCCTGACAGGCTGACATGAAAGCATGGCTGTCATTTGAAGCAACGGAACCACTAAGCCACAAAAGGTGACTCGCAGTGGCTTATAGCGGTAATTGATTCCTCTGGCGCTTGGCACACTTCGATTTGATGGCGACCATTTATAATAGCCATGCTTAGATTATGTTTGCTACGGTGTATTGCCAGACCTCAGTCACGCCGGTCAATTTTATGTCCGGCATTACACGCTTCAGAGTACAGGTGTCACAAGAGCACGAAGCTTTCAAAACTTGGAAGTCAGTTTGTGTTAACTCCGGTTACACCCGATCTACTTTTAAGTGACGTGGAATCTCGCGTCTTTGGGCAGAGCTGTCGTCTACAGTGCGTTTAGCCTTTTCTGATACTTGAGATACTGAAGGGAGCATCTCTAACACCTGCACGTATTTCCCCGCTTCCCTCCTCCCTCCCCTCTGCGTCATTTCATTAAGAATAAGATTGCAGGACTGCGCGCTGCAGCCATGTTTCATGCCAGCTGTAATGGCTGCTTGATCTATTATATAGCTACTAATGGGCACGGGGATGTTGTTAAGGGCCATTTTGCTATATGAAGGTATTGGAAGACGCGCCCTTCCTGCATTGTTTGTCTTTGCTTGCGCGACTTACGAAATGATTGATCACTTCTCAGCACACTTTTGAGTCTTCAGCCTTTAATGGACCCGTTAATGCTAATGGAGGTTGCAGTTGGACGCGACGCGTCACTTCCTTGTCTCCACTGTCAGGTTTATTGTATAGCCAGACATTTTGTTTCTCCCAACCCGTGGTGAAGTGTTACGGACTCCTGTTCAGTGAAGGTTATTATTGAAGCTTGACACTGTTAGTGAGATTGAATTAGGGACATTTATTTGTTGGGGGGATACAAGAAAAGCAAATGCTCTAGTTGAAAACTATTATGTCAGTTTTCATTCGTTTGTGACAACAGCTTACGGATTTTCATTAGCTTTGTTAGTCATATACAGGACGTTCATTTTAAGAAGCTGCGTATACGAGAAGGAATTGGTCGCCGGATGGATAGTATCGACCCGTAACTGAAATGTGGAGAGTTGAGGCGTTGACCTTGTGAGCAAAACGAGCTTTAAGTGACGTTTGTTCTTGTGTCAGAACGCAGTTCATTGTACTCTCCTGTCTTCAATATAGCTTCGAATGAAACAACAGTCACGTGCATCAAGCCTTAAATTTTAACGTAATGAAATAGCGGCCAAATACTAGTGGTAATGTTTTGCTCTGTGGATTGTAACGTGAGTTGAGAACGAACTTGAATCTGGCTGCAGGCGAATGCTCGCATGCTACGTTTGTGCGTGATCCCAACAGTTCATTAAATAGACCGGTGGGGAGTGTTGAAGACTTAAGACTTCAAGAGAAGTAGTTCTGTTCTGCTCGACCCACTTTTTCTGGTCTGTGACGAAATTTTTTTTTAGAACTGGTCTCAAGAAGCAAGGCTATCCCTGGAATAGTGAAACCCAAGCGATAAGACATGTAAAATGATAGATGACTAGTGTGGAGTTTATGGAACCCTTTAATGGACAAGTTGGCTTTAACGCCAGACAAGGTGTCCATCATGCTGATGACAGCGGGTTGTGATGGCATGCTGTAATTCGTTATTGTGCTTTATTTACTGGCCTGATTGTGACATTGATGGATGGCAGTTTCGAATGTCTACTCCAAATTTGTATTCCATGTTCACGTTATGCGTAGTGATACGAGTTCAACATGAGTGTAGCAATTAAATTGTGACGCCACGCCAAACAAGTGACACTAGAAATGCGCAGGCCACAAGTGGAACTTGTGACTAAAGCTGAATGCCAGTCGAGTGGCTATTTACATTATAAGATTAATATACAAAATACTATTTTAGATAGCATATTTTCTCAGTGACGTGTACAAATTAATTTGTCATACTATTATCGAAAATCACCATGGCTTGTGTTCCTCGGCTCGCTACCAGAAATTCGTTGGTTGTAGGGCAAAGTTGTTGATAAAATGTAAAAGCCACGTGGATGTACGAATCGAACTGAAGATCCTCATGGGAGGTTCCAGTGGCGGTCTTCAGCGGTAATTGTAACTAACTCGTACAGAATGATAGACACCCTGTTTGTATTAACGATAAAACAGAAACCAAGTTTCTGACGAAGTTTTCCGGGTACTTGTGGGTTATCGGGACACATCGCCTTAAAAATAGGTTAGGTTAGGTTTGGTTAGGTTTGTTTAGGTTAGGTTAGGTTAGGTTTGTTTAGGTTAGGTTAGGTTTGGTTAGATTAGGTTAGGTTAAGTTAGGTTAGTTGTCATTTATTGAAATAAAATATAATAACTTTCAAGTATATGTCATTTATTCACAAACGTTAACCTAACCTAACCTATTTTTAAAGCGATGTGTCCCGATAACCCACAAGTACCGTTTTCCGTCATGTGGGTGTGTGCAGTATGTACGGATATAACGTTAGGTGGCATATGTGTTGCTTGTAGCTAACGCCAGGCGAGTACCAGTAGGTCCTGTCAGTCCGCATAAATCGTAAACGATAATCTCAGCGTTGTAGTGATGATTGAGTTAGCACTTATGTTTTTACAAATGCCGATTTATATAGGGCAAGGAACTATAATGTGTGATGCTATATTGTGTGTTGTGCCGTCATGTCTTTAACAAATTACTGTGTGCCACGAAACACGGCTGTAGACTATAGCGGAAAATACGTGGCCGAGGCGGAAGGCCCGTCTTCATAAGGACAGCCCTCATGTGTTGCACAGCGTCCGGTAGATGTGCGCTGAAGGTTCCGAACAGCAGTTAATGTCCGTCATCGACAGAGCTCGGTCTTGAGTACCAAGTAAGATAACAGTAAACAGTTGATTAACGCGATTGCATCACAATTTTTTTTTATAATTTTTCGAAAACATTGTTACTATTTGGTATTTGTGCTCCTAGAAGGCAAATAAGACACTTTTTGCGAGCAGTACGCTAAGACATAGTCGTTGTTACATCCAGGCTTTTGGACAGTTTTGACCAGAAACATTGTCTCCACACGAGAGAGTTTTTAGATTGATTATATGTATGAGTAATTAGTTTAATTTTTTCATTATTTTCTTGTGTTTATTATAATAGGCTCCTGTAGGCTGTTGAGTTAGCTCGTTAAAATGAATAATTTAATTAAATTATAATCAGTATTATCGCTATTTCGTAAATCTGTGCAGGACCAATTACTGGTAATAGTTTTAAGCTTGTTGCTTTATTTTCATTATGATGTTAATTATTATTGTTAACAAATGGCTAAAACGATAGTATTTTATTATGTAGTTATTATGCCATCCAGTTATTATAGTCAGATGGAGCTGTGTGATTAAATCCATGCAGCCTTTAGCCTATGGCTCAGCACTAACAGGTTTCTGTGTACGATATAGTCCCAGTTCATTCGGTTTTATTCCAAACCGGATATAAACGAAATGCAAACGAGTAATAGGTATCATTCCGCAGTAATCGGCTGTGATTGGTGTACAACGGGAGATCACGTGATGCGCAGTACGGCCGCTTCTCAGCTGCTTCCTACGCAGGCGCAATTTACGTAGTGTTTGACAACTATAAAAGACTTTATCAACATACTTTATTCTAAGAGCTGTCAGATAGTGAAACAGTTATTTTGATGTCAGTGTCATTTCTTCGAGAGGAGGAGGTTTCTCTTGATGCCTGGGGGTGTGTCAACGGTGTTTTTAGCTATACCAAAACTTCTCCCACCCTCAGTTCTACTCACGTGACTGCATTTTGCCAGCTCACAGTTGATTATGTCGCGCCAACCAGCTGACGTACTCATGCGATTTGAAAGATAATCCATTGAGATTCTGACTGCGACTGCAGTGTTACTGATTTATGCAACAGACTGTACGCACATATCAGAGTGCCTGTAAGGTGAATTGTTGTCATGTATTGACAAGCTGTATAGTTACGGCAGTCATTATTATTTTACACGTCTTACAAACCATCCATAGAAATGACTCTTAGAAGATGGGACTATTTTTTGGCTCGCATTCTACGGACGTTTAGAGGTCCTTGCTTCCATCGTGAGTTGAGTCAACGAACTGGTGATGGAGGTAGTAAAGACCTCTGAAACTTTGGTAAACCCGTACCAGACTACACGGCGCTATAACCCAGAATACAGCCATCTTGGTTCTCACCGTGAGAACCTCAAATTAAAAGACTCAAAAGTGACTTCCATGGTTTCTTTCTACACTTTGTTTTCACGCGGTAGATGCTCTTCTGTTCGCTTTGCCTTCGTATTTATTATATTATTATTTTAGTGTTCTGTCTGAGGACAGGTCCATATGAACAGGATCCTTCCATCCTTTTCTCGGACTGGGACCTGTTCATATACGTTCTTGGCAGATGATCCAGAAGTGGTTTGCCATTGCCTTCTTCTGTGTGTGAATGGAGTAATTGTTGGGATGCCACGGAGAAACCGGGGAAGCCCCGGATGAAAACTCCGTGTTTCCTAGACCACGGCCTTGCCCAACACAAGTTATAAATTCGGGCACCGCCAGGAATCGAACCCGCGACCCCAGGATTACAAGGCCAGCGTTCTGACCGCTAGACCACCGTGGTACCTTCTGTTTTCGTACCAGTGATATTTTAATAGGCCTAATGTCAACGTGTTTGACATTATTTTGTCATAAATCTTTTATCTTCTGCTGTCATTTGGTAATTACCATGTTTGCTGCTTTTAGCGTTGGGCTTAAAATGAACTGGGGGAGAATGTTTGTTTCGTATTTGCATTGTATTCTTGTCTGTTCTTTTCTATTATTTCGCGTCGGTAGTTGTAGCGTTATGCAGATATTCATACGTAAACTTCGAGATGCGTTCGTATGGTTTACGGTTTCTTTGAGCGATCGCCCATTTCTCATTGCTGTAGGGCCACTTTGTGTGACACCATAATCGATACGGATGTCGATATCCCTAGTTCGCTGTGATGGATACGTACATCCTAGGAGAGATATATCGATTATCGAGAAAGCTCGTTCGTTTGTGGGTTGGAGTAATGCTATCATCAATCAATCAGAAATGGGGTGTCCCCGTGTTTTTAGCTTGTCTAGCATATGAATGCATTGAAGCAGTCGGTCGTGAAAACTTCATTTTGTTTTCCGTTTTTCCGCATCGTCTTCCTTTTTACGTCATTTTGTTGTAAGGCGATTTATTGTACAAATATGCGATAGAGTTCTGAAAAAAAAACCCGCCAGAGGCGCCACCTCTTCAAAGCGTCGATAATAATGTTCTGTGTTAAAAGCAAATTAATGTTTTGTGCCCAAGAGAGAAATCATAAGCTTAGTCCGTTAATAAAGCACACAACTTCCAAAGACTCGCATTACTGCGTTTAATCCTTAATTATTCGCGATTAAATCATGACCCGGCCCGAAATACAGTTGTGCCGACTTAGGGTTTTGGTGGTTTCACTCAATCACTGCCGGCGTAAAACCTTAAATTAGGCGACGAGCGATCTGTTACGAATCCCTTACAGTTAATTATTCATTGTAATCTATAATTAGATGCTGCAACGTCTCGATTAGTGACAGTGCCGTTAAATAACGAATAAATTGGCGATGAAAGACGTTTGGGGACAGTACACTACGTCCTTGTCAACACTGCTGGCGCGTGGCCATGCGTAGCTCAAGGTCAGACGGTAACGTGCTGCGAGTGTGGTTCAGTTGTCCAATGCGCTGAGCGTACATGACGCAAAGACGACTGCTCCAATAGGGGTTTGGACCAAGGACAGAAATTCTTGCCGCAATTAAGTGCGTACGAGTTCCTTAATTGACTGCAGAGACATTGCGACTGACTTTATCGTAAAAATAAAGAAAATTAGTCAGTGTACTTGCTACTGGCTTGCGAAACAACGGAAATAAATGCTATTGGTGGATAGGCACTGCGTTTTCTGTCGGTTATATTTACGAATGGAGTGTGGTTAAGAAATATGTTTATGAAGGAAACCGACGAGAGGTGTAGAGGCACTGGCGTTGAAAGATAACTGACAGATGCGAGGAAGGCTGGATTCTGGGCCGATAAATAACGATGGTTTACTGCACTGCCCCCTAATTTGGCTAAAGAAGCTATTCAGGAAGTGCAGTTGTCAATACTCGAGACCCGATACCGTGTCCAGTTAGAATCGGAACGGTGGAACTACATGGGTGTACGTAGGGATAAGACGGACGGGGCTGATTTTTTTGACGTAAATACGTCTATATGTAAGGGCCAGTGTTATTCCGCAAAAAAGCGTAATACGTATTACCTCTTGAGCTTTCCATATCTGTTTTCAGATCTTACATGTCACAAATGGTTTAGGTTCTACAAACATTTATTTATACAAATAAAGGCGCAATCCACTCGCGTCATTTCGGACTGTTCTCAACGTAAACAGGGATTATGTCCTTAAACAGCGTTAACCAGTTGACATTTGTAATGAAGTGCTGTGTTTTCTTCGCGGTACGGACTGATGTATTAAATAGTATTTAGGCGAGCTTCGGCTTCAAAGGTCTAAATTGTAACTCTTCCAGAAGTGACGTCATCGACCTACATGTAAAATGATCAGTAAATAAAGACCTATAAGAATCTGTAACGTATTTTATTGTAATTATAATTGTTTATAAATTTATTGTAATTTTAATGAACCAATGTGTACAATTTTCAATGTATCTGGCGCGTTAAGCGCCCGCCTCTCGAAAACCGTAAGAGATGGACCGGGACATATTGCGTACGAAATACGTATTACCTCTTGAGCTCTCCATATCTGTTTTCAGATCTTACATATCGCAAATGGTTTAGGTTCTACAAACATTTATTTATATAAATAAGAGCGCATTGCATTTCACGCTACTGATACATTTGCGTATTTACGTCAGATTCTCCGGAACCGTGGTTGCACTGTCAATTTTTTTATTTGTAAACTGCTGTTCAGTTGTAGTTTTTAGCTTGGGTTCTGAATGTCTTAATGCAGGTGACATGGCTCCGTGAGTCGTTGAGAAAAAGTCTTACGGGTGCACGAACTCAGGGGAAAGCTGGGATAAAAGTAGCTTGCGAAATCTTCCTTTTTCTTCTGATTCTGCTCTCGAGAGAAAATTTTGAGTGTAAGAAAGTGGAAGAAAAAGTGTAGAGCGACATGATGGATGAGGTAGATGATGGAGAAAAGATGATTTTCCTCCTTAAAGCCTTCCGTCTGCGAAGGAAGCCGCGTCGGGTTGTGGTGTGAGGTCTATTCTTGAGGCCGCCAAGCCTCTCCAGTGGCCGCTGATCTGTCGTATTGATCAGCGCAAACTTCTGCCTGCCTACTGTTTCTTTTTTGCTAGGGGATCCATGGCTAATTGATTGTTTTGTTTAACCACGTGTCTTGCGTCTCTACATTGCCACACGACGGTTTGCTCTTTTGTTCCCGGAACCCCGGAGTGAGCGTATCTTTTACTGCCTAGCGTTTGGATGTGTCTCTCTCTGTCTCGAAATTTAGCCCCGAAAATCGTCTAATCAGTTAACTTAACCATTGCAAAGCTCGATTTGTCGATACTGTTTCAGATGTATTTTCTGCCTCCATCATCAGGGCGATCATCGCTACCAGAGTACACGGCACAACAAGACAGCCATCTGCAGGCTCACCGCCGTGATAACACCAAATCCCACATGAATTATCTTATTCAGAATACAGCCATTTTATATTTAAACGTGTAGTTTCCACTGGCCTTTAAAAGGTCAAACAAGATGCTTTGAATATGCAGGTTTCTGTGAATATGGCGAATAATAATTTATCGACAGCTGACATGGGGTGCTACCTTAGCCTTTAGCGTTCTTAATATATGCAAGATCTCCTGGCCGTAAATATCTGCAGTCTTTTATTAGGCGTTGGCGTTCTTTTGGGATTTAGCGCCAGCGAAGACGACATAGTGGGCCCACCCATGCCTGTCTACGCCTTTCATCAAATTGTTACATTGATCTTGGATACCAGTGCCGCCTTTCGTATTGTTACATTTATTATTCCCATGGTTTCCCCGCTGAAATCAATACCCAGGACACCAGAAACAGCCGAAATGAGGTGATCATCCATTGTAGGAGTTTGCCATGCCATATTATGTATATTTTTACTCTAATAATGGCCGTTTGTGGTCTAGCGGTTAGAACGCTAGTCTTGTAATCCTGGGGTCTCGGGTTCGATTCCCGGCGGTGCCCGAATTTATAACTTGTGTTGGGCAAGGCCGTGGTCTAGGCAACACGGAGTTTTCCTCCGGGGGCTTCTTCCCCGGTTTCTCCGTGGCATCCCAACAATTACTCCATTCACACACAGAAGAAGGCAATGGCAAACCACTTCTGGATCATCTGCCAAGAACGTATATGAACAGGTCCCAGTACGAGAAAAGGATGGAAGGATCCTGTTCATATGGACCTGTCGTCAGACAGAACACTAAATAAATAAATGGCCGTAATAGTGTTCTTAAGGTTATTATTAGTGTTCTGTCTGAGGACAGGTCCATATGAACAGGATCCTTCCATCCTTTTCTCGGACTGGGACCTGTTCATATACGTTCTTGGCAGATGATCCAGAAGTGGTTTGCCATTGCCTTCTTCTGTGTGAGTGTGAGTGGAGTAATTGTTGGGATGCCACGGAGAAACCGGGGAAGCCCCCGGAATAAAACTCCCGTGTTGCCTTGCCCAACACAAGTTATAAATTCGGGTACCGCCGGGAATCGAACCCGAGACCCCAGGATTACAAGGCCAGCGTACAGAATGTAGGGCAGGATATCGGGGTCTTATTTCAGCGTGACCCAATTAACATTTTTAGCCGCTCATAAATACATACAGCGTCACTGAACGTTTTGTTCGCGTCAATGATAGTCTGGCGGAGACAGATGAACTGACCGGTGTCCTAAACGGTCCGCGTTCTTGGACTTTGGTTGATGACTGTTATGGACTGAGGATTTCGGCTTTCAGATGGTAATGTAGATCGACGGATATGGCATCTTGAGCGAACTGGAGATGTTGCGTCCATTTTAAGGAGTACAGTTTTATATTTATTTATTACCTCGCATTTCTGTTGATTCTTCATGCAGATCAATATCTGGAAGTTTGTAAACATACCTTGATCGCGTTCTTTTTGCGCAGTACCGAAATCAGATTAAAATAAGTGAGATTTGAGGTTCTTTGGACGGCCAATGTGAAGATGCCCGACTTAAGATAAAAATAAATTTTTTGCTCGATTTAGTGGTAAAAACGGTATTTGGAAACTGCGTTCCTTTGAATTGAAGTGTTCTGACCACACGCAGGAATGGCTAAATGGCTGCTAAAGGGACACGGGCCAAGGGGCGAACCACGAGCGTCGAGTGTCAGAGGCCTCAGGTCTTACTTCATTGTTCGTAGATGGTTTGGTGATACGCTGTCTTTCATCTCGTGGTGATCATTATCACAAATACAACAAAGGAAGGTGTTCCTGTGAATAATTTTCTCTCACTCCTCCTTTGTGCTGCACAAAAGAACGAACATTGGGAGGTTCCCACCTCCTGACCTCATCTCATGCTAATGCTGCCAATCGAGGTTCAGACAGCTCAGAGTGTGTTTAGAAACTGAAATTTGTTTTCGGAAGGTAAAATTAGAACGTACACAGACAAATCTCAGATGTAAAGAGTCCATTATCTCAGTGGAACGCACGTCCATTGCGAGGGTACCAGGACGTACGTAGACATTGCAGAGGCCGGCCTTTGTTTGAACTGCAGCGAGGGAACTGGGTCGCCCTTTATTCGATCAGACCTGTATCTCGCACTTGAACACGCAATGGGAAGCCATATTCCTCCATTCTTCTGTTCCTGTATTACCCAGGAAGTTTTGTACTTTAATAATGGAGGAAAACCACGAGAAACAAAGTTTCCCTTTCCCCAAGATTTGAAACGGGGACCTTCCAAACATGGATTTGTTTCGCATTGTATCATTATAAATTAGTATCGTGGTCTAGCGGTTAGAACGCTGGCCTTGTAATCTTGGGGTCTCGGGTTCGATTCCCGGCGGTGCCCGAATTTATAACTTGTGTTGGGCAAGGCCGTGGTCTAGGCAACACTGAGTTTTCCTCCGGGGGGTTTCCCTGGTTTCTCCGTGGCATCCCAACAATTACTCCATTCACACACACAGAAGAAGGCAATGGCAAACCACTTCTGGATCATCTGCCAAGAACGTATATGAACAGGTCCCAGTCCGAGAAAAGGATGGAAGGATCCTGTTCATATGGACGTGTCGTCAGACAGAACACTAAAATAATAAATATCGTTACAGGATACTGAAATACAGTTATAAAAATTTTAACATTTGCTTATGGTAAAAGTAAATGAATGCTGGTGCCCGCAAACATGAGAAGTTCCCCCCCCCCCACATCTTGAAAATTAAATTCACACTTTTAATCTAGGTCTTGCTTAAATACGCTTGCTTTAAACGTTCCAGTAAATATTGGGGCATGCGCTGTTGACGGTAAGAGATAAGTCGTCTTGATGTACGTTCTTTGTACTGTATGAACGCACGCTGCTTTGTAAGAAACATGTCTGGTTTTATTTTATTTTCAAATATTATGTTTTCTGTTGAAAAGACAAAAATCGGTTACAAGTGTCCAATGTCTGAAGTTTCGGTAGTTTGTTGTAATTACAAAATGTACATTATCAGTTATTGTTTTCATTATTGTTTATGGAAACTTATTTTAAGTACGAATGCCCGGGTTTTTTTTCTTAGTAACTTGTTCTGGAGGTCCTGTGTTTAATCACAACCTTCACCGTAAAAGAGCTATATTCGAAAGCTGAACACGCCAAATATCCTAACATAATATTGGTATCAATTATAATTGTAGATTTATTAATAATTATTAATAAA
Source organism: Zootermopsis nevadensis (assembly GCF_977971745.1). Taxonomy (NCBI): domain Eukaryota; kingdom Metazoa; phylum Arthropoda; class Insecta; order Blattodea; family Termopsidae; genus Zootermopsis; species Zootermopsis nevadensis. Next base: position 5,318,661 of record NW_028259192.1, on the reverse strand, counting down.
TCGACCATTATCGCGAAGTTTTAGAGAATAAAGAAGAAAAGTATTTGAAGTCATCCCTTAATGTGGTGGTCGCTGACTGTATGATCGAATTTAGATATGCAGCAAGAACACTTGACACTTACTCCTTCCCGTTTTCCTCCGACATGAGTCTCGAACCCAAAAAACTTCTTGCACAATTGGAAAACGCGACTTTGGGGCAATTTCAGCCGCTTATAGACCGACCACACCTCCATTTTTGTGTACTGTTTGCGACTGTAATCTTGAGACTTGCAAGGAATGCACCCCACCTCCTCACCCCGCAAGTCTCAAGATCACAGTCGCGAACTATACACAGCTCATGAACGCTTTGGGCTGTTGCAATAGACTTCGGGGATTGATACATTTTTGTTCCACAACAGAAAAATATGGACACCATCAATTACATTGAATTAAACGCCGACAACTTGTAGCAAGCGTTTGTTTGATATACATTGCTGTATCGTGTTACGGACCTCAAAGGTTTCGAACGCCTCACCTCTTCGCAGATCTCATGTTGTCACGTGATGTCTGTGGCCCCGTGACAGTGAGAGAGAACTTGTTGTAATGTCGACAGGTTGAAGGAGCTCTCCTGCTCGCACTCTGGAGGACAAAAATGGAAACACCCCAGTTATCGGATGTTGTAAGTCTGATTCGATCGAGTTCCTGGTGTGGGGCAGTACATTCCCAGTCTTTGTTTGTGTGACGTCGGAGTGTTTGCCACGTGTCTGCTTCAATGTTACAGTCAAATGTAGAGTAGAAATAATTACGCACGGACGCAAGAAAAAGTTGAACGCTGATTTGCCGCAAGACGAAGCTTCAGACGTTAATTCGTGTAAAATGTGTGTGTAGTTGTATGCAGTGTTAGGTTGGCATTCTAAGAGACGTCGTCGCTTTCTGTCATCGCCACCCTGTCTCTGTCTGTCATGCTGCCTATTACAGAAAGGATTTGGAAGACAGAACTAAGGCGCTCTAAATGAAGAAGTGGTGTTCTTCAGTACCATAAAAAAACAAAGAAATGCAGAGTGCGTAAATGGAGATATGACTAGTTTACATGTGTCTGGAAGCGAGCGGTTTAAGATGATGATTTTAACTAAGGGACTACGAGGAACTTTTGTGGTTGTAATTTAGTGAGGCGAACTGGTCGCATATGTTAAGAGTCAGACCGAGGTGGAACCGTAAAATACAGAGCGTACACATTAAAAGTATACATTTTTCTATATAATTGCTCGGAAGAATGAGAACTACAATCCATTTGACTAAAGTTATACGTTCAAGTTAAAATTAGTATGACGTTTCAAAATCTTTTCGTCTGTAGAGGTGCTCTCAAATAGAGGATTACTTATGCCTCTATTTAAAAGATGACGGTCCCAATCACATGCTTTTCCAACTAGACGAAGCGCCTTCACATTTCTACAGGAAAGTGGCGTGGACTTCTTAAATTACAGGTTTCCAAAGAAATGAATTGTAGGGTGGTGGCCTCTCACTTGGCCACCTCGTTCGTCTGACCTCACTCTCTTTTAATTTATTTTATTTTGGGATACGTAAGGGATCCAGTATACATGTACCATGGATTACCACTTTGCCGGAGTTTTAAACATGCAGTGGCTACAGTTACCATGGATTTTCTTAACGTCTGGTTCGAAACTGCATTTAGAAATTCACTGTGCCCTCATTGAACGTCTGTAGAATCTGGGTCACAATAACTCGATCAAATTATCTACTCACGTGTTCTTAGGTTTTCTTCCTGCTCGTTGAATTCGTTGGTGTACGTTTTGTTTGGACGTTTTGTATATTTTAGGTTGTGATGTAGATAGAAATTTCACCGCAGTGTTCAGCGTCCAAGCGCCTGTTCAGTTCTGAGGTGTATTTATTTTCCGATCTTTATATCCGGTGACGTAGTAGAGTTCAGGACATAAAACGTTCAGAGCAGGGTTTCTCAAGCCGCAGGCCGCGGGCCACCTGATGTCCACAGATGTGTTTTGTGCGATCAGTGTACATTTTGACACTGTGTGATGAAAAATAGTTACTCTGTATTACAGAACACGTTTGCTGATGTCGGTACTGTGCGGTAACACGTAGAACGATGCATGTTACTTCCAACAGCACAATTTGATTGTGATGGTGAAAGATTACTCAGTCTTAAGTACGAGTATTGCTAGATGTCTGACTGACGATTGATTTTTTCCAGGCAAATTATTTACCGTCAGATTCTGGTCATAAAATCCATTATCAAGTACAAGGAATATATTGAATGGCAAAATAATTTATAATAAATTCGGAAGTCTGACAGTAGTATAAGCTAGATTTTTATTCCAAGTTTAGTGCACTTAGGTTTGGGTATTGGCGCACGAATCAGTCGTTATTAACCCCTCGGTCGCCATGATAATTTAAGTGGCTCGCGAAATATTTCAGTAAAATCAAAATGTTTGTTGAAAGTTTATTGACGAGGTAAATAAAGTTGAATGTGACAGTTGAAGTGGAAGGGGCGATGACAGAGGTAGAACTGCACTTTCTTTGTCTAAGAGTTTAGCAGCCCTGTGGCACCATCTGTTGACGAAGAATGTAAGCCTGGCGACGGACGGGAACAGATAAAAGAGAGGCGAAGTCCGCTAACAAGGTTCATCCTGAAGTGCAGCCTTTGCAACGAAACCACGCTTAAAAATCGAATCAAATACAAAACCAAGGCACACACTAAGATTGTTGCTTATTTGTATTTGTAAGTCTTTCGTACCCTCGTTTTAATTAATAACTTTTTTGATATTTTTGTCTGCGGTTCAGGAGGTACAAACTTATGGTAAAGTATTTTATATATTTGTACCAAGTTTCTTCTCCTACTACTCAATACTATCATAATTTAACGTTCAACTGGTATTTTCATTATTGCAATAAATACCGATCTGTTTAATTCAATAAAAATTATGCGCAGGATTTGATCGCCAAAGCCGTAACTTGGGTCACGGCTATAGAAGGTTAAGAACCACTTTACTAGATAATATGATCGATTAGGGGAATACATCGTTGAATCTGACGGCCACAAATCCAAAAATGCGTGATATTTTCACTGTTTTCGTGACAAAGTAGTTCCTGAAACCCGGGGAAGCTCTTGTAGGCAGTCTGTGATATGAACCACTCGCTGTATCTAGCGCCTGACACTCGTAATGAGAGCAGTCGCTGGACTATTTGTTAAGAAATGTGTCTGGAGCCAGGATGAAAGCTCGCCCTTGTCCGCCATGAGTCACTGAGCGCTGGCAGACGCGTGGGAAAAAATTTAACACGTCTCGCTCAGGGTAAGGAGCCCGGCTTGCAGTGGGCAGAGAACACCATTCTCCTGCCTGTAAATAGGATTTGTATATAGTATCAATGTTTTCGTGCCTGGACAGGATATTTGCAGCTCTGTATGAAGAAAGGTGGGTTAAAATAAAGCCGTCGTATGATAAATTGACGAAACTGGAATATAAACGGGCAAGGTTCAGTGCATTTTCTTGTAAGTAAATTCTTCCATATTTCTTGTTCAGTATAGAAAACCCTGATGTTAAAAGTAAAAATGGTGTTGTTTTTTTTAAATTATTGTTTTCCATGGCACTTTGGTTTCGTTGTTTCGTTTGTTGTAACAAAACTTTACATGACGTGGGTCATAGATGTTCGCTTACGTTTGTATGTGTTGTCCTGTGTAGCATTTCAACAATCTTCTGCCCCTTGTGTGTAGTTATTCATATTCTTAGTGATAGTTGGGACAGACCATGTGACCTAATTTGGTTAAAAGATCCAAGTTTATACACAGCTTGATGAAATCTGAGTATTTATCGAGATAGACCCCCATCATCGAGCGCATACCTAACAACACAATAATATAAAGTTTGAATTATGGCTCTCAAGTTATTTTCCAGGACTATCCGTCCTCACTCTGTGGTGTAGAATATTTGAAAAGTCTATTGTTACTCGTCTTGGACAATCTTACAGCTTACATATTCATTTAAAGAGTTTGACGGAGGAATCCAATATGGAATATAAACTTGATCAAAATCTTACAGATTGTTCAGGAATTTGAACGCTGTGGCCATGACAAGGCTCGGCCAGTTACAGGCCTCACGTGTATAGTGGAATGTGCTGGCAGTTGACTGGATGGGGGGCAGGGGGAGTTGACTTTGGACAGGGGACGAAATGTATACACTTGTCTGTGACCATGTGTACAGTAGATCCGGTTGCTTGAGAATCAGCCGTTGTTTCCCGATTGGAAAGCGATACCTAGTTTGCTCTTCGACTGACCGCAGTAGCAGTTGCTATTTCGTGGGAACACTGACTGTTACGTAACTCTGTATCTTATTGCAGTGTCGTCATTAACCAATCAGCAACCGATCTTTCCTTATTGTGTTTTGTTTTCCCTATTCTGACTAGGAGGCTATTAGTCGGAACCTTTGCCCAGAGATCGAGTATCAGAAATATTTTGTTGGTTTTTCTCGGTCCGTCCACGAAAATACTGGCTTAGTAACGTTAACACAATCAGTGACATCCGTTATTCCTCGAGATTAACCATTTATAGCCATTATATCATATTTTATGTGGCGGCACATGACCTCTGCATTTGATTGAAAAAGTCGTCGAACTAACTGCCAGTCAGCGAGACATAGCTGTGTGAAGTCAGGCGGGAAGACGCCGTAAGTGGCGACTGTTGACTAGATTAGAGAACGCGATGTCTATGAAATTTCGTCGAGCACCATTCCCACGAAAACATTGCCGAATTTTTGAGTGGACATAAATCAACTACTTAACGGGGCATCAGGGCGTGTCTGTAAGACCGGCTGCCTCCCACGCCCCTGCTGGTCTAACGATTATGTTATTTTAATATCATTGGGAAGTCGAATGTCTAATTGAGGCGTATCTCAGTCCCTCGGACTTGTACCTGCCGCTGTCTAATTAGCATATGCAAAGCGATCCGTTTTACGACAGGATCGGAAGCTGCGAGAGAGAGAAATAATGTAGCAGGGCAAAGTCAGTTCCCGCCCGTTGATTGCTACTGTTACGTCATTCCATACTTTCTCTGGGCCTGTCTAAAAAGACGACGCGTGTGTCGAATGGAGACTCTTGATTTAGTGATAACGCGGCTGGATTTTATTCCTGTGGTAGCTGACTGTATTATCGTCCGCTGCATCGGCTGTCCTGTGGTTTTCGTGGGTTTCTTGTAGCGTCCATTTTAAATATCGGAATGTATCCACTGCTGCCAGTCGTTCAACGTCTACGCGCATGCGTATCTTTCTTCACGCGATGCCTTTCCTTATACGAGGTGCGATCGGAAAGTTTCTAGACTGCGCCTATAAAAACCCGTACACTTATCTCAGGTATTAAATTCATCCATCACCCTCGAAGTAGTTCCCCTGGGAGTGAACACAACGATCCCAGCGCCGCTGCCAAGCCTGGAAGCATCCCTGGAAATCTTTCTTTGTCAGCCTGTCAAGCACCATCTGCGATTCTGCCTGAATCTCTTCTATCGTCTCAAATCTCCTTCCCTTTAGCTGAATTTTCATCTTTGGGAAGAGGAAATAGTCACACGGAGCTTAGAAAGGAAGTTGGGGTCGGTTCTTGCAAGATCTTTGAGCTCCTGACAAACGAGAAGTCGATTCTGCTTCTGGTCCTCAGACAGGATGCGTCGCATGTGGAGTTCTTCCTTTAGAATCAGCTGACAGGTCCCATAGCCTATCCCAACAATGTCGCACAAGTCGTTGATGGTACGACGTCGATCTTCGTGAATGGCCTGCCGAATCTTCGTAACATTTTCGGGCGTTGTGCTCGAAGATGGTCGTCCAGAACGCTCGTCATCATCGACAGAGGTTCGGCCATTTTTAAAACGTGAATGCCACACAAAAGTTTGTGCACGACCCATTGCGGACTCCCCAAATGCTTGCTTTAGCATTTCATAGGTTTCCGTAGCCGTTTTGGCGAGTCTTTGGCAAAATTTGATGCACACGCCATTCCGAAATCGCAGGAGGGTCGGTGTAATGCACTACCAAAACGCCCGTAACTAAGAAACAAATGGTAATTCGATGATGCCGGCTGGCACACTGATTCACTATGAATGTAGGCCGCACCCCCTAGCGGCAGAAGCTCGTACTACATCCGGTTCGCCCTCTATTGACACAGTCTGGAAACGTTCCGATCGCACCTCGTATGGCATGTGCTTTATAGTTCCTTTGGTTCGCAAAATACAGCGTAGTGTAAACGTCAGTACATCAAAGTGCCACAGATAATGTCAAAATTAAAAGTTGGGAAATGTTTTCTGTTGCTCAATACACGCTCTGACAGACTCCTTCCCGTCTCTCTCCTCCTTCGCCCTTCTCCATGCAGTGACGTAGCTCAACTCGGAGTTACTCGGGAAGACGCGAGTTTTGATCAACACTTGATTGACTCGTGGGTTTATTTAACGACTCCACGGACATTGGAAGTTCACGTCTAATGGCTTCGTCGAGTTGGAGAGGGCGGGCGGAAAAGATGTTCGTGACCTTTGTCACCTGCTTTTTTGCATTGACCCGGGGAGACGGTCTTCAGCCGGGCAGGCTCACGTCAGACACGTTACTGCTGTAATAAAATTTGATATGGCGAGAGATTAATGATCGAGCCCTAACTTATTCAACTGCAGAGGATTTTTTTTTTTTGCTGAATTTCAGCGAAGATAAGATAATCATGAATTCTATGGACTTAAAACGATCGTGGCCTGTTTTACAGTTGACGCAAAATGAGCCCGAGCTTAAATTACGTTACACGAAGATTGTAAACGGATGATGGAAAGGCAGAGAGTCTGTCCGAACATGTATAGTGTAACTGAAAACATTTCACCTTTTTTTAAAAAAAATTCCATTCAAGTCATCTAAGCTCGGAGTTACAGTAAATTTCACTAAGTTGTACGGGAAAGTGCAATTTAGTGGTGCGTAACGATCTAATAAAATCAATTTTGTTGTGATTGGGCGTTGTAATGTAAATTACCCGAGGAATTAGACTGGATGTTATGTATCGCACCTGAGCGAGGCTGCCAGTGTGAGAGGATGTGAACAGCAGCGCTGTACAGCTGCATCCTCGATGCTCGGTCGTTCGATTATGAGCTAAGTTCCACGTCGATAGTATCGCAGTGCTTCGAGTACTCACGTAATTTTGGAGCCTGTCACAGTCGGATGCGTTCCCTGGAGACATTACCAAGTTCGTGTCTTGTGGTAAGCAACATAGTTTTTAGTAAAGAATGTCTTGAGAACGGAGCAATTGAGCGACGGAGATGATCTTCATTCGTACCGTTAGAACAGTGGAGTTAGGGATGTTTTATGAGGATGCGTAGAACGCAGGGATAAATGCAGTGACCGGATGTTAAAAAGTTAGACGTAAAAGTAACACGTCGACACTAATTATACTGTTTCACAGTCGCCATTTTGCCATCTGGACTTTGATATTGACATTTTAAAGTTAATGGTATTTACACAGCCGGTACCCACTTTGCACGGAGCCGTGTTTGGACCTCGAGAATGTGACGTTGACAGGAATATATGAGAGGGTGCATGTCCCTTCAGAACGCAATAGGAAGACAAAGGGTTGATTTTCTGATGCTTGAACTCCCTTAACAAGGAATTTGAGCTGGCAGCAAGATAGGGTTGGTTCCCCTTTTGAGTTTTATATGCAAATTGAGCCAGAATTGTCCGATTTTATATGAAAGGGTAATCTGAAATACTGTTGTAAAACATAAGGTAGCCGTTTTGTGTTGCAGACGTTTAGGTTAGGTTGTCCCGATCGCAGTAATAAGTCGCTCGAGTAATGGTGGCACCTAAATGCGCGATGTGTAAGCCGAGAGAGGGGAGTTCAGTGGTAGTGGCGGTGACTCACCGAACTAAACACAGGTAGAGCTACAAACCAACTGAAGCTGACACCCCTCTAGCGCGTGCTTCGGACGGGTCCATCTCATACGACCAAAATCATTCCTTTGCGCAAGTGTCAGCACTTCTCGCGCGACCTCTATATTAGGATTGGTAAGTTAAATACTTAAAGGGCGCTTGGAATCAAAGAAGCGTCCATGGCAAGGGAGCGGCTGTCATGTCAGGTTTGTTGCATTTTTCATGGGCTCGCGATGTTCGGGAGATTCAAAGTGGTCGTCATTAAATAATGTGTCCATACGTACTGGTGCCCTGACATGGAGTTTGTATAGAAGAGATCGCATGGCATGGGTTTTAAAGTTCCAAAATGTCATGTGTTTTACAAGTCGGCATTCTCTTATACCAGAGCCCTGTTAGGGAGTCGTGTGTCTGCGGCCTCTGTTTCATTTGCGGATGCAAATATTGCAGACAACTAAATGGTATATTTTTTTATTATATCATGTAAATCGTCACATGTCATCCTCGTATTCCTGCCATTGAACATTGCCATGAATTTAAGTGTCATTTAGTATCGGGCTCTGGTTTGTTAAATCTTTAAAAAAAATCGTAAAATGTAATTTCTCCATCAGATATTTTATTTCAGTATTGGGGGCGATGCCACGGTGGTCTAGCGGTTAGAATGCTGGTCTTGTAATCCTGGGGTCTCGGGTTCGATTCCCGGCGGTGCCCGGATTTATAACTTGTGTTGGGCAAGGCCGTGGTCTAGGCAACACGGAGTTTTCCTCCGGGGGCTTCCCCGGTTTCTCCGTGGCATCCCAAGAATTACTCCATTAACACACAGAAGAAGGCAATGGCAAACCACTTCTGGATCATCTGCCAAGAACGTATATGAACAGGTCCCAGTTCCAGTCCGAGAAAAGGATGGAAGGATCCTGTTCATATGGACCTGTCGTCAGACAGAACACTAAATAAAAATAAAAATAATTTGGGGCATCAATATCCTATCCGCGGCCACGGTAGAAGCTGCCTCTGAGGGCGACTGAGCTACACTTACGTAGACGCGTCCCATCATTTTGACTCCAGCGACTACAGTTGAGGCTTCTCATGGTAAAACAATAGGAAAATCCTCGGGCATGTGTTGTTTTACGTTTTACGCGGCAATTACCAGGGGTGTCCATCGAGTCATCTGTATCGGTGTAACTTTTCCGTTCGACCCGTGACTGCTTTTCGTAACCCATCGATAGTCTACTGACTCCATTGTATCTGCAAATGCAATATATGGATTACTTTTGTTTGAATGGTTTGTTGGCGTTTTGTTTTAGGACATGTTTTAGAAATGTCTTTAATGCTAGTTTGCTTGTAGTGTGAAGCCATTTGTAGTATCAAGGGCGCGTATAAAGCTGTTAAGATGCGACACGCTCCTCTTTTGTATTACGGTGACTGGATGCGTGTCTCTGATATTCAGCATCACCAGTCAACCCCAGCTGATGAATTAACGGCTTATTGTGTGCGTGAAACTCACGTTGGCAGCCTGAGTGATGCGGGCCAACATACATTCACGGCTCCTTACCCTAGGTCCTCGGCCGCACGTGTGAAATCACGAGGTTTGTCAGCAACTCATCAAGGTTTGCACATTAGCCAAATATTTCATTCTGAAATGTATCTTAACAGAAGCAAACGAAGATAGATTGGGCGTTATCTCAGGGGGAATATAGTAAATAAAAGGGAAAGGAAACATAAGCTTCGGTCAAAGGACGGCTGAAAAGCCAGTGAGGGAGTTTAGCGTGTTTTATAGACCGGTTACCATGACTGTTTATGCTAATAAAATTAAGTTGTTAAGCGATATTTTTGTGTAACGCGTTTGGATATTAATTTCATACGGTTAAATTACGAATTCGTAATAAGTTTAATGTACGTCAGTCATTGTTTTCTGAATTGTCCATACATATACAAATTATATTTAACCTATTTTCATTTCAGGTCGTTACTGGAAAACGCGAACAACCGACTAACGACGTTACATATTTAAGCGCGCTGTAGTTACGTATTGTCTGTTACTCGTGACATTACTCCGCCCCCGTTGATTGATACCTTACATGAAGCACATTTGTGTCGATGAATTGTTTCACACGGTTTATTTTGGTCATTTGTCCAAAAATGATTTCCAAGAGCCGTTTTAGCCTTCAAACTATAGTTTGAGGATCCCAGAGGTTTGCCAATATGCGAGACACCATGGAATACGTCTCGATAGTATATAATAAAATCCGTAACTGTGGGGAAATTATGAATAAAATCTGCTATAATTTCATGAGGAGCTTCTGTTCTGTTCCAAGTAACAGCCGTATTAGCGTGTTTACGAAAAGAAATGACTTTTGTTGCAACTAAAGTAGTAACTTTTGTCAGCCGTTCGCTTATCGAGATGTTTCGTCTCAGAAACTACCCGACGGATTTTTAGTTAAATCTGGTATTTTTGGGTCTACAGTAAATGCTGCCGTGCCAAATTTGGCCATTATTGGCCCAGTAGGTAGTTAAACGTAACTCAAATAGAAGTTGACAGTGGAAGGAAGTGGCTATACTCGTTGGTTGTAATATAAGTATACAGTGTGTCCACAAAGTCCCTTCGGGGTTTTGAAAAATTGTGGCGCGCAAACAAATTGATCTAGCCACATGCGGTTTGCGGCAGATTACAGTGAAACTCTGGAAGTTTTTTTACTGACCTCAGTAGACCTCGATGTGGGCTCCCTTGGTAGCATGGAGAACGTCCAGACGGTATTCGAGCTCTTGCCATGTTCTGTGGAGCATGTCCGCTGGAATAGCCGAGATCGCCTTCCTGTTACGGGTCTTAAGGTCATCAAGTCCGTTAACTGGTGTTCAGAACACAATGCTCTTGACATAACCTCTCAGGAAAAAAATCCAGTGGTGTTATGTCTGGTGAACGTGGAGGCCAAGGCATTGGACCGTCTCTGCCGATCCATCTGCCTGGAAACATGAACACCTTCCTGGACATGCTGGAACTGTACGCAGTACCAAAAATTGAGCACTTACAGCTTACAGATGGTGCTCCACCTCATTGGGGTCTGCAGGTACGCACGTACCTAGACAGGACATAAAATTGCCCGACGTTTCGGAGATTGGACTCTGTCTTCGTCTTCAGAGTCCCATTTCCGAAACTTCGTGCAATTCTATGATTTTATTAGACGATGGAAAACATCCAGAAAACTTTTTACTTTAAAAACGCACCATTGTCACAAACTTTTAGATTTGAGCTAGAATTCTGACGTTCTGAGTGAAAACATAAATTGTACGAATTTTAAATCACGTTCGGAACTATAGTGTACGAAGCTCGAAAGGGAGAAAAATACATGACGAACAACTTTTTTGTTCTGTAGTCTTCAACCTGTTAACTTGGAATCAAATTCCAGGAGAACGGCAAAGAGAATTTCTGTGGAGGAATTTTTCGGAAAAGGAGTTACTTCGTAGACCAAGATGTAAGGAGGATAATATTAAAACGGACCCCAACAAATTAGTTCGGTTAGTTGTAGCGCTTACCCGTTCAGTGTCATTTGACTTTTACTGTAGGTCCACACGGGGGCATTGAACTTTTTCCTACCGGAAACCAGTTTAAAATAAGAAAGAATGGCTGTGGGCGAACACGGCGTGGCCTGTACACTAAAATGTGACTGTACTTCTGTTATTTATTGCTACTTTTATTAAAAAGTTACAATTAGGGGCGAGAGGGTGCCGTCTGAATGATGGGGAGGGCTTCACTGAGGGGCAACTCGCGCGCCATCTGGTGTGAGGGGTCAGTTCTGAAAGGCGTACACCTGATAACAGGTGGGCTCAAATGGTATTCACAAAACGCGTCACATTTTTTCTCTGTGTCTACCCTGTAATTGCAGAATATGCCTGTTGAGGACAGCGAGGTATATATCTAGAGCTGTCATTGCGTCATTCCCCACAAAAATTAGCGTACAGGGTGTACCACCGAAACGCACGATCAGTCACGAACTGCAAAACAGGAGGGAAATCAGAAGCAGAATTACCCTGTGTAATACACGATAGGCATTGGCCACCACGCTTCGGTGCGGTAAATAATGGAATTAAGTTCTGATGGCTCCGCCTCTAGTGACAAGAAATGCAGACGAGGCTGTGATGGCGCAAATGGTGAGGCCTGGCGGAATCTGCATTTTAAGTTTATTCTGCATCCAGGCTGTCGGTTTTGTGTTGGTGCTTTTGTCAGGATCCTGGCTTCAGTCGCATCGAATGTTTTCACTTTTAATTGAAATGTTATGTACTTTCAATACGATTTGCAAAGAAAGTACAGCAGTAAATTGAAAGTCTACAAAAAGGCATATTCCTACCCCTTTTACATTGACAGGTCATCTTGGGTTAGTTGTTTTAATACCAGCCTCAGCATTTAAACATAATCTGCATTTTCCGTACATATTTCAAATCCGACTGGTGTCCGTAGGTCTCTATTGTGACAGGTACAGCTGAAACTTAGGGCGGTATCGCACTAGGATGCCAACGGGAGGCCATGGCGCAGCTGCCAGCATCTCGGCCAAACTCAATGCAATAATTTAGTGACCATATATCGCACCTGGCATCCGTCTGGCAGCGCTTCCAACTTGGCATCGCTGGCAACCAAGATGCCAAATTCAAATGCTACTGGCATCGCTGCCACGGCCAAGGCCAAATCAACATCACATGACAGTCTGGCCAGTCCATTGACGTCCGTGCGTGAATGTGCTTGTGTGTATTTCTGTTTCTTCCAAACATGGATAATTTCGACACCGAAAGATTGATAACTGAAATTCAGTCCCGACCATCACTATGGGATTCATCTGCTATTGAATACGCAAACCGGGACTTGAAAAAAAGAAACTGGGTAGAACTTGTGGAAATATTTGGAGGAGATTTATTTACAGTAGAAAAGAAAGAATAAGCTAAGAAGTGTTTCTATGGCTTTATTTGTGGGGCCGCTTTCCAATGTGGCAACTTGATTTATAAGTTTTTTTATTTAGCAATCTGTATATCACAAATAACGTGAATTAAGAAGAAACCTGCTTTTATAATGTTTTATTAAATAAAGTTTGTTCATGTAATATTACATGTGATTTGCAAGAACTGAAATATTTCAAATTAAATAATGGTATGGACGTGCAAAGTGTGTGAATGGAGATTTTTTTTTTACTTATTTCTTTGTTACAGAATTGAAATTCACTCCAGGTATGTAGTTTTGATAAAGGTAAATCTCATTTTCTCAAAAGTGATAAAAGTGGACATTTCTCCTTGCTAATAGCCCTTCATTTCGTGATCTCATAATGTTGATCCATCTGTTCGCTCGACTGGCGTCGAAAGCTGGCAGCTTGTCAGGAGTCTTTTTCTGGCAACTGGACGCCATGGCATCGCTGTTGGTGTCGCTGCCATGGCATCCTAGTGCGATACCGCCCTTAGATGTGCTTTGCAAATTAATTATCCGGCGAAAGTGAGTATTGGCTATCAGCACATCAATTGCAGTTGTCACGTGTCCACGTTTGTTCTCCACTCTTCATTTCTCCTTATTCCAGCACCGTAAGGTCGTTTTGTGCTCTCTTAGATGCGCCGTCCTGTCATGCATCGCCCCATCCACATTTCCAATGCCCATGCAGGCTTTTCTTTTCAGCTTTTGCGTCCAGACCGTCTTTAGGGACCCTCTTATTCAGTGGTTTCCTTGTAGAGTCCCTGGGGATAAAGCGTAGTCGGGTCGTGACGCTGGCCACTTACCCCATCTAGTGCCGAGACCAAGAACAAACATGAGCGATACAATCACTCCCCCCCCAAACCGCCTCCATGGCCCGTGGCATGTTGACGTACGGGAAATCTCATTGGAGAAATTTCTGTACAGCAGAAAGGTATTCTGTTTAGAAGCCTACGTTCTGAGGCCACTGAGCGGTGTCTTGTAGTCTATGATCCATTAACGACACTGACGTTATATCCATTAGTTGACCGATTTTCAAGGAATTGCATGTTAAAAGTTTCCAAAAACCCTCGTCTTGACAGTTACAAGACTTAACGTCTTCAACAATACCAATACTGCGATCGTTGGAAGCTAATATTCGCTCTGCTAGTCGGGAAACCCTAGCCGTATACGTAATTTATGGTTAGCATCCCTGTTTACGCATACATACCGCTCATCGTGTTCCCAGCCCGCTGCTGCCTGCACCCGCGTTTAGGTATTACCTAAATGAAAGCTACAGACCGACATTTCTATTAGTTGCGCTCCAAACATGATCTCATTTATTCGTATTGTAGGTGAAGGTTTTTTTTGCATATTTGTTACCACGAGGCGCCTTCGAACTCGTCTTTCAAGTAACGTAGACCAGTGGTATTCAACCTTTTTTGTTCGCGTACCCCCAGATATAATTTCTCTTCAACTTTGTACCCCCAAAGTTATTGGTGTATAATTCAAGTTAAATAATCTACATCTAATATAAATTACAGTACTGATTATTCAGTGTATAAGCGAGTGCTCGTAGCTTGGTTGCCAGCTGATGGAATTTAGGCCTTATGGCGTAACGCTAATGAATGTGTGGTGTTATAATCTTTGCATTAGCAATATTGTTAATGTTTTCTTGTGTTGGGTAATACTTATGACTGTGTTTTTAATAATTTTGATTCGTGCGCTATTCTTGACGTAGTTTGAATTCTTGTCAGTCGAGATATGAATATCGAATCCAAACGCTGCATTAATCGATCTGTTCACACGCTCGAGAATCGAATACGGAGAATTGTATGGTAGGCCACTCTGCAGGCCGTCAGCGGAAAATATAATTTCTTTCATTCTAAAGCCATTATACTTTATTTGTCATTGTGTTGTGGATACCAAGGCTTGCTGGTCGAAAATGTGGAAAGGAAGAGTTGACTCAATTCTCTGGTTGGCCAGTGGGTGGGGAGGAGGCTGTATGAAACAAGGTCTTCGCTGCTGATGAAGAAATAAAGCCTGTTGCTGTAGCGTCTGATTCGTTTGCTTGATAACGCTCATATTGGGCGGATACCCGAACTAATCGGATAGAATTTTATGTAAAGGGGAAAAAGGAAGCAGTAAACCAATCACGTCCTACTATCCGTGTGTCTACACAAATCTGTGCTGCTAGTAGAAATACGTCCAACACTCTTTCTTCAGAGATGTAAATTCTACAGACTTGTTCCTCAAAACACGACTTGAAACGTCATGCCATTATTCGATGTTAATGCTTTCTTTGCATTTTATCCATCGTTGAATATTCTAAAACGAAGCTGCTGTTTTCGGGCGTTTGCCCTGCTCCGGTCTTCAGGTGGAAAAAATGTCTGTTCTGTTTGGTCCAATGCAAACGGCTAATCTCAGTGCTTGGAACGTAGTAGTCTCGTTTCAGAATATTGAACGACGTTCCGAGTCCAGAGAAACAGCAGTATGGAAAGTAACGTTATAGTTAGAACCTTGTTGCTACACAAATGAAGCAATTTCCCCGTTATTCCGTTAGCACCACTCTTACGATGCCGCAGCTGGGAAATTGTCAACCATGAATGACGTTCTCACCTCATTTGTGCGTGTTCTGGTATGACGCGAATCGCAACTTCATCTTTTCATATTCGCTGGTGCTAGAACGCGATTCTGTCCGAAGCGCCACAACTGGATATGTCCATACTCTAGGCTGTGCGCCGTAATATCCTTACAGTCCACAGATCAGGAGAAAATCCCTGCTAGGAATTCGATATACGCGCATGCGCAAGATTTCGCGGTGAGTGACGACCGATCCTAAAAGCATTCGTTCCACAACCACTGAACGAACAACAGACAACAGACTTTCATGTGTTCTAATGGGTACAGCTTTAAGATTACCTCACAGAGGCACAGCGATTTAATCTAGAATATTATCGCAACACCCGCAGAACACATTAGAGGTGCGCTCACTACACGCTACTCTTAACTGCTTGATGTTTTCAGTCTGTGTAGTAGCGTAAAACTCTGACGTATCACACTTCCCACCAATAGCAGCCCTCTAGCCCACTTGGTAGTAAACATTCCCCCTGCACCGCCCCAGAAACTACTTCCCCCAGAAGGGCTTTTCTCCTGGTCTGTGGACAGTAGGTCCAACGGCGCAGTGGTGCCACAACCCATTCGATTATACCCAGTGCTGCCACTGCTCACTTTAAACATTACCTAAACCGTGGAGCACCAAGCACTGGGGGCTTGGCTTAAGTCAGAATGCATTCTGGGTGGAGTTCTGCCCGAGGGAACTGGATACAGCAGATGAGACCCGAGGGCAGATCTGAAGCAGCGGAGACGGGTGTTTGGCCCCACAGAAAAAGTCTACTGGGGAAAAACCCGAGGGATAAAGCATAGCTGGAAGCAGGAGTGGAGTGGATTACGTGGTGGTTGCCCCATGGGGCATAGTCCTCGGAAGTGGCGTAGTCCGGTGTGTTGGCAAGCCCTTCGAGGATAACTCCAGTCCTGCTATATTAAAAGCCCAGTGGTTCCCAACCAAGTCCGGGAGAAGGGGAGTAAACCTGCAAGGTGCAAGTCCTATGAGGCAAATAGCGCCTCTGGGAAAAACCTGGGCTGAAATATCTCGGGTACGAGGGGCCTCGGGAGTGCAACCCGATGTACGCTTTCACCGCGAGCCCTGAAGAATTCGTGCGGGTTGCCTATTTCCTGAGAAACCCCGCTGAATCAGAGTGCTACACACCCAAAAAGACGACACTGGTGGGTAAGGATTTGGAAGGAGGCAGTGATATGTTTTAATGATGTCTTCCTAGTGTTCGTCTGGAGGGAAAGATGTCACCAAGGACAGCTGATAAACCGTTCCCTATTCAAACTGCCTGATAAATATAAAACTGTGAATCGCCAAACTATTTCAACTGCTTATATTTTCTGGTAATGTCTCCCTATTTTTTGTGTAAAATTTCTTTATACGGGTTCCTCCACCATTGTTCATCATCGGGTCCAGTCGCATTTTGGTCGTTGGACATTCCCGTTTTTGCGTTTCTTGTTTCAGTTGATGCCACCCGGACTAAATAAGTGGACCAAAGTTGGCTAAATAACTTGCTTTCGATGATTCATTCTGAGATCGAATTGTATCGCATTGTGATTCACGACCTTTTCGATATTAAGTTGCATGCTGCAATGAAAGATCGTAGAGAAATCGTACAGCTTTTTAAAATGAACTGCGCAGGCCAGGCGAGTGGAACAGCTCAGACGTCGCTGCGTAGCAAATCTGTACTTTTGACTTGGAGCCACGTGGTAAGGGGCATGAATGCCTTGAAGCATACAGTTTGGTGATCAGTATAGTTTATCTGATACTCACATTCCTGTATAACCCTTTAAAGGACGGATTTCGCCTAAACAATGTTAATGTTGTTAATGTCATTTAGGGAAATAATCGCAGTTCTGAGCGTCATACGAAATCCCTAGATATATTCTGTGGGCAAATGCTAAGTTACCGAACGAAGATATCTTTCAAAAGGAAGCTCGGAATGTGTATTCCACACAGGTATAATATCCTCAAACGTTCGTTGCTATGTGCATGTAGATGTGTTAAGAGTCGTCTTGCGCGATAGTTCCCACTTTGGCCACTAGATCGTAGCACCTCATTGTCTACCTCACGAATTTCCTCAACCGTCATTTTGTTATCACCGCTCGTAGGTCATTTAAAAGTACGATTTTGAGGTTATGTAGAGTAGCAGAACCTCCGCATAAAATTTTATCCAAATCCGTCCAGTGGTTCTGGAGTTGACTAGACGGACGGACAGACATACACGACCAGCCCGTGATGAATTAATTCTCTGTGTTCAAAGAATACCGAAGAAGTTTAAATTGTATAGTAGAACTTCGCGCTGCTGGTTAATCGTCTGTGGCGTGGTTTTGTTACCCGTGTCGAATTTCAGAACTCTGATAATTGAGAATCGAGCGACTTAAATGGTTAGTCAATTTTCTCGCGTGTTTCCATTTTACCTGTCCGCTTTTTGCTGTTTTGACCCCCTTCCCCACCTCCCGCGCTCCACGCATTTCAGGAGCTATAAAACGCGTCACTTCCGGTTAACTGCCTGTCCATTTGGAAGTGCTGCCGATCATTTTATATATTGCAGGTTTCATTTCCGTTTTAGCTCTCCCCGATTGCCCCCCACCTGGTCGCCCCAGGGGGTTCCAGTTTGATTCCCGCTGAGACCAATCTCTGGCTGAATGATCCTGTCGGTACCCCGCTGGGGCCCGGTCACCATCGTGATCTCGTTACAAAAACACATCGGTCTACCATGTTGAGCCCATTAGCGCGGTTTCTGCCACACCGTTGGCTCTGCCGGTATCGCAGCACCCTACCTTGTGGGCCAGTGTTCGATGCTCAAGAAGACATTTTGGAAAGACCACTGACCAACAAACTTGGACCGTTCCTAAAGCGCGAAAATAACAGACTGTCGGTAAATTAATTATTCAATGATTACTACCGTTTATGCGTTTAAATCGTGTATTAATGATGTCATTGAAGAATATCCTACATCAATGTCGTTAGTGCCAGAGACGAGCAAAAATCGTCACTGTTGTAGCTCAGAAATGCGTCTTTAGCTTCTGTTCAGCTGCATTTACGTAACTCACATTGAATTCTTGTTTGACCTTGAGGACAACAAAAAATCTTCCTTTCGCTCTCTTTCATACCAATAAAGTTTTTCGCCAATAAGATGAATTCGTTAATTGAATAAGCCAGTTGAGTTGTCAGTATGTTTCAAATTAACCCAGTTGATATGACTGCATGCAATAATGTGCACACCAAAGAACGTAATTCTTAGGTAACTAAATGCCCGTCACGTTTAACAAATGCCAGTAGGTACGTTCTTTAAAAAAATACTTTGAAAATAAATTATAACAACGTGCAGAAATGTTCTTCACAATGAAGTGAAGGTGAGAACACATTCAGGAAATGTCTCTCTCTCTCTCATTGTTTGATTTACGTGTAATTTATTTTTATGTTTTATTTATTTTCGGATGCGTAATTGTATCGTCATTGTTACTTCAACGAATTAAGGTGTTTGAAAGCAAAATGTTGAGGTTATGGTCGGCCTGTGACTGCCAGTCGTGTTTTGACTGAAACGTAGATGACAGTGCCACCTGGAATATCGTCCAGACTGCGACAGCAATTGTTCTCGACTGTCTCCTGTGTCATATCACTGTCACCAAGGCGACTGTAGTTGCCTGGCTACCAGCTGAGGTCGTGGTCCGTCCACTTCAAGGCTCGCAGCGTGGCAGCACCTGTCTACGATGCAACAGGAAGGGAGACGCAAGGAACTAACAGAATGATCTGGAAACTAACGACGACGTACTAACAGCAGCAATGGAAGATTTCTCATAAATAAATTTTGCGAAGAGACGTAGAGGTCTATAGCGTTCTTTCTATAGAATATAACAATACAATGAACATACTGCGGCATTCTACGTTGTGTGTTTCTGCCTTGTTTCGATTCCGTCTTGTTTACTTGTAGGACGTACGTGGCTAAGTACAGTTGCACTGGACGAAGAATGACTCTGAGCCTGAGCTGTCTCACAGTAAGTGTTGACGGTAAGGGGGGGGAGGTGTGTCTGTGTACCAAGGGAACTTTAAAACACTACAGCGCATGCCCTAAACCGTACGCACAGCATAAACGTAACAAGTACGACTTTTGGTTCTCACGGCGATTAAGACCGAAAATAGCTGACTCGTTAAAGGTAAATAATTCACATTCTGTAGCACAAGGAGGGTCTGGGTTGTCTATCACTTCGCGACCTTCCATGTGTGTATTTGTGTCGGTCAACGGAGCTTGGACTGCGCGATGTTTAAGCGCATCTAAACCAAATATGAAGTCCATTATCACAGGATAAAATCTGAAGCGACAATAATGACATTTTAAAACGTAAACCGCCTTCAGAATTATATTCTTAAAGAAAAATCACGTGTTTGACATTTATATTCTGGATAGCGATGGTAATAATTTCAGTCAAGATTGATGTTTATGACTCTACCGATCTGAGAATCGGGTTTTTATTGTTTAATGAAGATGTTTAACGCTTCAGGACATGTAACTCTTGCTGTCTACCGTTTTACCATTTGAAATTATCATGTGTGATGCCGTATGTACCGTGTACAGTTATGTTGGCGATCGTGTATAACAGGAACATTGTTTTGTTCTTTTTACTCCTGTCTTCCGGTTATATCCATTCGCCCTCTACACCACGCAGTGGGGCCCCCATGCACATTTAAGCATCTGACAGATCGTTGGGCATCTATAATGCAACACAACCCTTCCCCTCCGTCATTTGACTGCCTAGTACCATCACTTCTAAAATGTGAAACCATAATGGAAATGACGCGCGGTCCACAACGCGACGTGACATTCATTTTTTTCCCGTAACAAATTCACAGTTTTTCTTGAGAAGCGGATACTCGGTGGACCGGCCAAGAACCTTCCTTTTATGTGTGTTCAAAGAAGTCGCCGGATGAATCCAATCTACACACCTCGTTCTGCGAACAATTACAACTGCCCCATCTACACTTCGATATGTCAAGTAATTATTATTTTCTGTGTTTCCGACTGAAAAATGTATGACTTTTTAATTTTCCTAAGGGTACATTCTCAGCTTATCTCATCACCAGTCATTTGATAATCCGACTAATACCTTGAAGAGGCAAATTTTGAAGATAATTGTCTATATTTGTTTATAATTCATATGCTATTCTGTTACTGAATTGTGAACGCTTAATCTTGACGCAACGTACCTTCAGATGCTTCGTTAACTTAACTACTTACCAGTAACGAAATATTGGCAGTCGATATTTTCAGAAATACAATACATCCTTATGCGAGAAAGTAAAAATGGACACGGGGTTAGGCCCACAGGCTGTCTGCCCCCTGAAACAAAGCGTGATGCATTGGAGGGGGAGGGGGGGGCTCTCGAGGGAGCGTTGCATTGATCGGGTGGTCCATTAGCGGTCCCCCTTCAGCTGCTGTGCAAAGTGGCGGGAGGTCCGTGGTTCCAGCCTCGCCCCATTTTGCGATTTATGATTTCTGGCCTCTTTCCTCAGCATTCGTCGAAGGTTCTGATTTCGAATTTCGGGGCATTGGTTAGCTTTTCTGTATTCCTCCGTTGAACTTTTCCGCGTGATGACGCCCCCCTTTTCAAATTCAAAACGACCGTCTCGTTAGTTTTATCGCAGGGAATTGGGAATTGTCAGGATTTTACTATTTTATTTATTTAGTGTTCTGTCTGACGACAGGTCCATATGAACAGGATCCTTCCATCCTTTTCTCGGACTGGGACCTGTTCATATACGTTCTTGGCAGATGATCCAGAAGTGGTTTGCCATTGCCTTCTTCTGTGTGTGAATGGGATGCCACGGAGAAACCGGGGAAGCCCCCGGAGGAAAACTCCGTGTTGCCTAGACCACGGCCTTGCCCAACACAAGTTATAAATTTGGGCACCGCCGGGATTCGAACCCGAGACCCCAGGATTACAAGGCCAGCGTTCTGACCGCTGTACCACCGTGGCGGTGATTTTACTATACGACCTTAAAATTATTTTCGGATAAGTATGTTGTTCTGACTGCACGCCCCCGATCGATTTACAGTCGCAGAGTTCAGAACCCGCTCTCGACTTATTATAGAAATATTGAAAATATTCGGGCTGTGGAGTACAATCAGCTGTTGATTAAGAATAAAGTTCAGCGTAAGTCAGGAACGAAAACTACTGATGGGTCATACCAGACAGATGCAAGTTTACCGAAATTTGAGAAAAGCGTCTTTAGGGACTGCCCCATTTTCACGAGATGTGGCTGTACAGAGGGCACGCGAGTCGTTTTCCATCGTCGTCAGGATTTAATTATCTCGTGGGATTCATATTTTACCGTCTACCATTCTTTTTACAGTCTCGCCCAAGTGTCTACAATGGGCCTATAACCTTAAT
The DNA here is from genome assembly GCF_977971745.1 of Zootermopsis nevadensis. Lineage (NCBI taxonomy): Eukaryota > Metazoa > Arthropoda > Insecta > Blattodea > Termopsidae > Zootermopsis > Zootermopsis nevadensis. The sequence continues at coordinate 5,296,854 of NW_028259192.1, read as the reverse complement.
TTATTACACCTTTGGAGACTTGCTTTAGCTTATCGTTCGAAAGAAGGTGGGGTTTTTTTTAAGCAGAAAGAGATTCTACCTGCCGCAATTTTTCAACTGACAGCAGTAACGCCCTCGTCTGGCTGGTGGCAGAGTTACAGAACATCAAGAAGGCATATCTACAAATTAAAATTTGGAACAGGTTTTCTTGTTTGGAAATAGTGATCTCCTCTTATGGGACAGAAGAATACAAATTTTAACTCGTTTCGAAATCATTAGGTTGGGACATTTCAGGGTCCATCACAAATCTTGAAACATTGAAAAACTATTCCCAGGCTATGAAATATGTATTTGGACATATATTTTCACGAGTATGTTGCACTCTTCTGTAGAAGTGTTCAATAATGTGATTTGATTAGGTCGAGATTTTAAAATGCTTTGAATTTGGATCGACGTAACGTCTTCTTTGGCTACAATTAATTTTAGTTTATTTAATAATCTTACAGTAAGATGCCCATAGGAGCTCAGGCTTTAGTTGGGAAAGTACTTGAGAGTGGATTGTGTAAATAGCTTGAAACAACAACCTATTTTAAATATCGATAATCGGTTTGATTCCCATTACGGAAGTCTGTAATTCAGATCCGCGATACTGTACATTCGGAGGAACGTACCGCCTCAATTGTCGTGTTTAAACCTAGGGTTTTGAAACGTTGTTAACCACCTGTGTGACTATACGAGGTGCGATCGGAAAGTTTCTAGACTGCGCCTATAAAAACCCGTACACTTATCTCAGGTATTAAATTCATCCATCACCCTCGAAGTAGTTCCCCTGGGAGTGAACACAACGCTCCCAGCGCCGCTGCCAAGCCTGGAAGCATCCCTGGAAATCTTTCTTTGTCAGCCTGTCAAGCACCATCTGCGATTCTGCCTGAATCTCTTCTATCGTCTCAAATCTCCTTCCCTTTAGCCGAATTTTCATCTTTGGGAAGAGGAAGAAGTCACACGGAGCTTAGAAAGGAAGTTGGGGTCGGTTCTTGCAAGATCTTTGAGCTCCTGACAAACGAGAAGTCGATTCTGCTTCTGGTCCTCAGACAGGATGCGTCGCATGTGGAGTTCTTCCTTTAGAATCAGCTGACAGGTCCCATAGCCTATCCCAACAATGTCGCACAAGTCGTTGATGGTACGACGTCGATCTTCGTGAATGGCCTGCCGAATCTTCGTAACATTTTCGGGCGTTGTGCTCGAAGATGGTCGTCCAGAACGCTCGTCATCATCGACAGAGGTTCGGCCATTTTTAAAACGTGAATGCCACACAAAAGTTTGTGCACGACCCATTGCGGACTCCCCAAATGCTTGCTTTAGCATTTCATAGGTTTTCGTAGCCGTTTTGGCGAGTCTTTGGCCAAATTTGATGCACACGCCATTCCGAAATCGCAGGAGGGTCGGTGTAATGCACTACCTAAACGCCCGTAACTAAGAAACAAATGTTAATTCGATGATGCCGGCTGGCACACTGATTCACTATGAATGTAGGCCGCACCCCCTAAAGGTAGAAGCTCGTACTACATCCGGTTCGCCCGCTATTGACACAGTCTTGAAACTTTCCGATCGCACCTCGTACGTTGTCACGGCCCTGAAGACTCCATTTGACATTTTTACCGCTCTGAGAACCTCATCTCTAAGAACGATGTAATCGATTACAAAATAATCGATTCTTTTCCCCTCGCCGTTTAAGAATGCTTTAGAGTAACGGAAAATTGCTCTACTCTGATCTCGATCGAAGGTCCCTCCCTTCAGTTCCTTGGGCTACATCATACTCCGTGCTGATAAATGCGTGTGACGTAAAACTAATTACCATTACCCTGACATGGGGTGCTCTTTAATTACTAGACGTTCCATCACACTACGGCGATCGGCAGTTACAGTCTGTTTAGAAAGTAGGTAAATCTTCTTGCATATTAAACCTTTACCCACAATTCTGGGAGATTTGTTCTTTGTTTACGCGCAAAGTAAATATAAATATTGGGGGGGGGGAAGCAGTCTGTCGCGTGTTTTAATTTCTTCCGATTTGTTGGTCGGACGATAAAATTTTATAACACTTTTCTTTATTAAAGAGTACATATACAGTTTTAATCTAGGCAAATAAACTTTTTCTCTTCAAGGTATTAAATGATTCCAGTGCGGACATCTTGTAGACGTTTGGATATCATTATTACGACTACTTGGGTAGTGACTCAAATCACCACAGAACACAGAAAAACATCGCTGCCCTGAACAGGATTCGAACCAGCGATCCCTGTGTTTTGAAGTGCAAAGTCGCGTGAATGAAGGGTTAACTCACAGAAGTCTCGTTGCGCTGCTAATATAGAAACGATCCACACGAATTGAAAAAGTTACTTGAATCGTGACAGGTATGTACAGGGTGTTTCAGAAGTCCCTTTTCACTACATGACTTGTGCCATGTAACTATGACCTTGCCCACTGGCGTTATTCAACAAGTTTTGCCATGTAGCTGTAACCGCAAGTTCGCCACGAGAAACTTTTGTCTTTGTTCTCTCATGTGTAAGGAATGGGCTGGCACAATTTGTTTCCTTGCAACTGTATTTGTATGCCGTTCTCCTTGAGCGTCCAAAGCATCATGATCGCTGCTCTGCGGGTTGCATACTTATGTGCTCTGCCTCCCCACTCGAGTACACGTCTCCCCCTCCCCTCTCATCTCGTCGTTTTAAAATCGACGAGTCAGCGTCCCCGGGGCTAGAGTGGACATTTAAATATTTAAAACAGGACGTAGACTGCGTTCCGTGTTCTTGCGTCTCGCATCTCGTCCGCGTACCAATTGCCTCGTACTGTAGGAGATGGTCGCTACTGTCAGCAGTTTTCTGAAACGTCGAACAAGCAAACCAGCAGGTTTTAAGCCACAGCCATAAAAAAATGAACGTTTCGAGGCGAGCGTCGTGTTGCAGTCATTAGGCGTTCTTTAGAAAGTGATATGGCTTACGTAGAATTCGTGTTTGTTTGTCTATCTGTCCACAGTTTTAACTCGGCTTTTGGTGAACGCATTCTAACGTATTTTAAGTGCACAGTAAATGTAAGCAAATGTTAATTTTATTCCATTGAGTTATGTTATCCATGTGTGATTCTACATTTCCCAGGCCTGATACGTCACAGGGACCTCCTAATTCTCTCGCACTGTTACTACAAACTCGCTGGGGGACTTATCTGTTCTCTCTTGTCTCTTAACCATTTTAGTTTGCGTTGAACGGTGACTGATGTTCAAATGAAGATCTGCTTTGCATTGTTCCGCCCACACTGCGTCTTACTACGTCCACATGGCACTGGGGTGTATTGTGAAGACGCCAACCGCGGCTTTAACTCAAGCCTTCCTCAGTTCCAATGTCTGTTCCAGGTGTACGTAGTGCGGAAGTATCCCAGTGGCGTGAGGAAACCCCCGATAATATCGGATAACTCATTCCGTACCACAAAGAAACACCATTACGAATTTCAATTGGTTGATACTGCATAAGGAAAAATTTCTGTTTGCAGTGAGAATCATTCGAAACCCATAAATGCAGAGTTACTGGTTGTTAAATTAGTCTGTATTCAGGGCGAAGTCATTCGGTTATTCATGCAGTCAGTTCATTGAGATGAATTCGTCCTACTTATGTATGAAATGACACGCAGAGACCAGTTAACCCTCAGTAGGACGTCGCCTCAGAACAGTAGCATCCTGAATACAATGGACGGTGCGGTACCTGATGGTTTTTAGTGGAGTTGTCAGTTCACCCAGTGGCCGGCGTGTCACTGTGTCTCATGGACTACACGTTAAGTAGTCGGCGAGGTAAACTAGTGAGTTGACTGCACCAACAAAGAAGGGAACGGACTAAGGATGTGACAAGATGTCAGCTATCGCCTAACTTGTCGCCTCTTCTTGAACTGTCCCGTCTACACTGGGATATACGTGTCTTTTGAAGGGGTTGGCGTCGGCGTTTAATATTGAATAATCTGCAGAAAGAAACGATCTAGTGAAGTGAATATAGGATTTTACAATGCACTGTAGCAATGGTGAAGCTTCTAGAACAGACTTAAATCGACCGTATTGATGATGTAAGCCTGTCAATATTACGGATGGTGTGTGGCGGGGGGGGGGGGGGGGTTACAGTGGGATTTGTGATGACAAACATGATGGATGACTCCAAGTCTGATGTTACTGTTCTTGTATCTGTTATTGGTAGAGGTGATAACCTAGGAAAAAGGCGACATGGTTTGAACTCTTAGAGTTTGTAGCCTGTCCACATCGCCGCAGATGGTTTCTGATCCTTCAAATATTGTTTGTTGTATGAAGGATTATCGGAATTATTCTTTGTTGATATCCAGGATTCCCAGTGAAGTAATTCTCGTACTACTTACAAGGTTTCTCTTCTGGGTTGTTGCGTCCGATCCATCGGAGCTGGCGAAGTCTAGTGTTTTTAAGGCTCCCAGATGGCAATACAAGGCTGGATCATATATTCTAAAATTTATTTCATATTTTCCTCAACAGATGTCTCCTTTAGGCAAACATTTTTTAACAAATGAAATACGTAGAGCTCACATGTTTACCTCGGGGTTGGCTGACTATTTTTGCTTTAGTTTATTATATATAGGGTTTGGTGTTTGTAAATTTTTTACCTAGACAATGGCTGGTTCAAGTTCAAGGATAGGTGCCGCTAGTGACTACTCCTGAAAGTGACTGATTACATTGAAAGCGATGGTGACAGTGTTCCAAATACTACAGCCAGAGCTACTCACACCAATAGAGTGTTTTCCAAAGCACAGTTGCTGTAAATATGTGAAAATTGGCCTGAGTGTTGAAGACCAGAACAGTAGAAATAGGGTGAGAGCGAAAGAGTGAAATTGGTTTGTAAAACTTTATTAGTTACACGCTTTCAGTGTTTCTATTTTAACGTGTCACATGTTGGATCGAACCCGGTCAAAAGGTAAAGTTGTTCGGGGTGATTACCACTGTTTCAGACGTATGGCGGTGTGGAGGTATATCTCCACACATTCTTAACCTCAATACTGTGGATGTAGATGTTAGCTTTATGCTCCGATCGATTTATATCCGAATAAAGACCATCATCAGTAACATTGTATAGGAGAAGTAAGGCTGAACCATTTTCATAAAATACAAGGCACGGTAACAAGTTTCGTGTTTTAAACCGTGCAGTTTGATGTAATGAACGCTGGGCTTGACCGCCCGGTAAGATTCCTCTTATCTGCACGTGCGTTAGCCGGAGGCTAGTACTGCCCCCCGCCGCAAGGCGGAAGAGGATATTAAGATGCCATCCCTCGTGTTGCCATCAGCAACCCCCTACAATTGCTTGTGTAGCTAGGTTAATAGGGGGGGTCAGAGTGTTTGGGGGGGGGTTCCCTTGTGCTGGCCTGATAGGCATTAAGCCGTGACACGCGGAAATAGTTCTCCCTCTGCCGAACAGCTCATAAATCTATTTTCCCACCCGTTTCTTTGTAATGGTTGTTTAGGGAAGAATAGTTCTATGGCACAACATGGCCGGACATTAAGTGCATAGGTGAGATTTCAGGTTCTCACGGTGACAGGTATGAACATGACTGTCTTTTTCTGGGATGTGTTCTGGTGGGTATTACCGAAAGTTTCAGATGTGTCCTGCCGTGATACCCGGATGGTGGAGGAAGGAAGATTCTGTGAAACGTTGGTGAGTTTTTACCAGACTACGCGTAATGTGTGTATCGAATTGTAGAGTCTGCCGAAGGAATCGATCGTGTTCTGTCGTGAAGAACTAAAGCCCCATTTGAGACTTGGAGGATTGGGCCACCAAACTGGGCAGCTCCCCCACTGGCACGCTCAGTAGCCGGTGGCCATGATGTCGCTTTGTAGGCCACCATCTAATAAATTCCAGTCCTTGAATCGCGGTTTGCACCGTCGTCTGTTTTCTTCGCGCGTGACGTAAGCTCGGTATTGCGACAGGCTGACAGACCTAGTTACCTGTTGCTAACGAATTGGCCTGTCATTCAAAGTTTGTTTATTTATTTTGCCCACGATGAGGAAATACAATTTTGCTGTTTTTCCACAACGCGCTCTATCCCATTCAGTGTTCGAAAATAAACAGGCAGTTCTGTGTATTAAGAGAGTAACCAAACCGAGTCACTCCGTTTATAAGGTGTATTGCAGACTCGGGTCCTCCTTAGCTGCAGGAGCAGATTCTGAGGATCGGTCGAAATGCTTCGGTCATCCACTAAGGCCGAAGGATCCTTCAGTGTGCTGTATAGTTTGTATGTTGATTTGTTGGCTGATTGCAAGAGAATCAGGAGAGATTGGAATTGGATGTCACGTGAGCTTCTGGCATATTTTGTAGCTAATTTATTGGTTGAAACATGAGTACATGGAAGAGAAACACAGGAACTCCATTATAAGCTACTAAGGAGATGGATACGTAGAAGAAACTGCCGTTACTAAGCTAACCTAACCTCACCTCACCTGACCTCACCTCACCTAACCTGACCTCACCTGACCTGACCTTACCTAACCTAACCTCACCTTACCTAACGTAACCTAACCTAACCTCACCTGACTTAACCTAAAATAATCTACAGGTTCATGTCTGATTGCCGGAATGCAGGACGAATTTCTTATATATATAGCTAATAAATCCATCAACAATATGACGTTTAAATACACGGAGACGACAGCAAGAAGTGAAAATTGCGGTTAGGAACAAATGAAGATCAGATTGAATTAGAGGAATGCTTCCTCTGCCATCCGGTTCCTCTTGTTTGAAAATGTAAACATTATTATTTTGTATGATTTGAGGTTTTCACGGCGGTGTGTCCAAATATGGCTGTCTTCTGGGTTGTAGTTCCATGTAGCCTGGTAGAAGTTTACTAACGTTTCAGATGTCTTTGCTGCTTCCATCATCAGGGCGATGTCGATGGTAAACCTCTACTAGAGTATACAGCACTACAATACTAAAGACAGCCACCTGCTACATTATTTTGCTTGTGTTATTGTGAGAGTGTGGAACTTGGTCTCGTACACTGGAGACCGATTGTAGAGTGAAGGTGTTGTGTGGACTGGACCCATGAAGACGGAAGTAACGAGCCTAACTTTGCATAATGCGGAATTCCGTAATTTGCAAATATTAGAGCGATATAATCAAGGAGCATCAGATATACGTGGCGTGTAGTAGTCAAAAGCCAAAAGAAGATTAATGTATACACAAGTTGAGGAGGCTGAAGTTTCTACTTCAGATATCTATACCTAAATATGATAATATTAAAATGGATCGTAGATAAATTCGGTATGAAGATATGGAGTGGGTTCATGCGATTCAGGATTCGTGGCCAGTGGCGAATTGTTTTGAACACGATAATTGTAATTTTCGGGCGAGTTAGTGAACTGGTTGTTTAGTTATTCTGTGGTCCTGTCGGTGAGTTACGTACATATGTAAGGAACGGGGTGAAGGGGTCTGTGACGCACACGTATTGTAGTGAAGGAGAATTATAGTGACGTAGCAGGCTCCAGCTACGGTGGAATAATGTAGCTCTGTTGTCAGCTCATCAGTTGACGTTCCAACGTGAAAACACGAGTCGCTAGTTCCAGTTTACATTCTAGTAGAATGTCACTAGCAGGACAGCAACGCGCCTGGAAAGCAGACAAATGCCAGCAGATGCTGTTTCGTGGCTGAGGGCCGCCTTAGCTTGTGGGCGGATTCATCAAATCGCTATTATCTTGGAAGGAGGGTGAAATGATGGACTGTCGTAGACCCACACTTCCTTTCTAGTGGGTACTGCTTGTGTTTTGCAGACGAGAGGCACGCCATGGGCTTAATGCCTTGCGTATAATTGCACGCGCTCCATTACTAGTCCTCGTTTCGTGGCGTTTTGATAAGCTAAGGTATGAATTTATCAGTTTTGAAGATATGGAAAGCATAATTACGCTTCCGTTATATTTGGGATTATTCCAAGGTGTAATGAATCAGTTGTCGTTACATGATTTTGTTCTTAACTACTGATGGCCGCGAAATTCTCAAAACACTGTTTACAACAGCGATTTTTAATTGTTAAAAGGCCTCACTTTAGTGAAGTAATTCCCCCGCTGCTGGCGTTATGAGCCGTCGATAATCTGCCCGTTGTCTTCCACGTCGTGGAGTAAGATTTCCCTTTGCGCAGGCGTAGTTGGAAGGCGCACGGTTTAGTGCTGGCCTGAGGGATTTGGGAACTGCATTTTCTCCCAAGCTAAGATGTTAGCCAAACTTCGACTGCTAACGCGTTAGCACTGGCTTTTTGCAAAACGTTTCTCGAGATTTTAACTGTGCGGATTCAATTGCCAAAGTCATCCCCCCACCCCCACACCTTGGAATTTGGCTAGCACTTTTGAACAAGTCACACGTCGCTTCTGGGTGTCGTAAGTTTGGAGCTGCAGCGACATTTTGTGTTTGGGCGCACAGGAAGCATTTTCTATCCACCACTTTTAGATTTTCGTTTGGAGAATCCTAATACCATCGTGGCTACCGTCGGTCCTTGCCAGTCCAGTAACAAATTACGCTCAAAGTGATTCAAACTCAGGGGGAACAGAAAGTGAGCTCTAAAAGGCAGGACGACATTTTATAACTTTATAATTAAGTAAACTTTTTTATAAAACTGTTTAAATATTTTGTTCTTGTTGGATATTTAATTGAATTGTTTCGTATTCAGAAGTTACATAACTCCAGGTCATTATGAACAGTGACCACGTGAAAATATGTAAAGAGGCGATCGTGGCGTACTTTAAAGGCTGTTTTCCTGTCATAGGCCTGGAGGTCCTGGGGTAGATCACGACATGCGTCAGGATGGTTGTAAGATTATGACCGAGACAGCTACCGTTGTCTCAGACTCATTGTTAATGTCTATGTATTTTGTCGTTTCTTTGGGTAAGATGCCAGTCGTTTCAGCAGATGTCACTAGAATGAAGATTTCTGTCTTCTGGTTTGTTGCGCTGTGTAGTCTGGTCGATGTTTACCAACGTTTCAGAGGTCATACTGCCTCCATCATCAGGGCGATGAGTATGAAGATTTCTGTCTTCTGGGTTGTTGCGCTGTGTAGTCTGGTCGATGTTAACCAACGTTTCAGAGGTCATACTGCCTCCGTCATCAGGGCGAAGACAGAAATCTTCATACTCAGCGCCCTAATGATGGAGGCAGTATGACCTCTGAAACGTTGTTTAACATCGACCAGACTACACAGCGCAACAACCCAGAAGACAGAAATCTTCATACTCACCGCCCTGATGATGGAGGCAGTATGACCTCCGAAACGTTGTTTAACATCGACCAGACTACACAGCGCAACAACCCAGAAGACAGAAATCTTCATACTCACCGCCCTGATGATGGAGGCAATATGACCTCCGAAACGTTGTTTAACATCGACCAGACTACACAGCGCAACAACCCAGAAGACAGAAATCTTCATACTCATCGCCCTGATGATGGAGGCAGTATGACCTCTGAAACGTTGTTAAACATCTACCAGACTACACAGCGCAACAACCCAGAAGACAGAAATCTTCATACTCACCGCCCTGATGATGGAGGCAGTATGACCTCTGAAACGTTGTTAAACATCTACCAGACTACACAGCTCAACAACCCAGAAGACAGAAATCTTCATACTCATCGCCCTGATGATGGAGGCAGTATGACCTCTGAAACGTTGTTAAACATCTACCAGACTACACAGCGCAACAACCCACAAGACAGAAATCTTCATACTCAGCGCCCTAATGATGGAGGCAGTATGACCTCTGAAACGTTGTTTAACATCGACCAGACTACACAGCGCAACAACCCAGAAGACAGAAATCTTCATACTCACCGCCCTGATGATGGAGGCAGTATGACCTCCGAAACGTTGTTTAACATCGACCAGACTACACAGCGCAACAACCCAGAAGACAGAAATCTTCATACTCACCGCCCTGATGATGGAGGCAATATGACCTCCGAAACGTTGTTTAACATCTACCAGACTACACAGCGCAGCAACCCAGAAGACAAAAATCTTCATACTCACCGCTGTGAAAACCTCAAAATCTTATACAGATGTCACTAGGTTTCTGAAGATTGTTAGCTCATTTTTGCTGGCAACGTAGACGCCCAATTTCCCCTGTTCATTCTTTCCGTGACCAAACAGCAATTATCCTATGCCTAATGAGGTTTTCTGTAACCAGCTCGTTGGGACCTGGGGGGCGAGCTATTAGATGCATTAGCAAGTTTTATCCTGCCGATATCAGGCCATCGGTTAGCCACTTCCATCACAACTATCCCCCCACTGGGGTGCTTGACTCATCCGCCATCAAGCGTTATTCTGGGTAAAAGGAAGGCTCATCTAATGGCCCTCAAACCAAACGGAGATCGGGAAGCAAACTTCTGTAGCGCGGGCGCGCCTTGTCGTCTAGGCACTAGGATCACGTGCCTTAAGAAAAGTGTGTAAATTAAAGGCGATAAACTCAGGTCTACGGTAATGTGAGTTTTTTCACTCTGTGCTTGAAGTGGACACATAATGTGAAGGTCATATATTTTTGCTTAAATTACATGGTCACTTAACGGAGTTGTATTAAATTTGGCAATGGAAACCTACAGAGCTTTTTTATTTATTTTATTTGTAGTGTTCTGTCTGACGACAGGTCCATATGAACAGGATCCTTCCATCCTTTTCTCGGACTGGGTCCTGTTCATATACGTTCTTGGCAGATGATCCAGAAGTGGTTTGCCATTGCCTTCTTCTGTGTGAGTGTGAATGGAGTAATTGTTGGTATGCCACGGAGAAACCGGGGAAGCCCCCGGAGGAAAACTCCGTGTTGCCTAGACCACGGCCTTTGCCCAACACAAGTTATAAATTCGGGCACCGCCGGGAATCGAACCCGAGACCCCAGGATTGCAAGGCCAGCGTTCTAACCGCTAGACCATAATTTAATTTTTCCCCAATTAATTAATTTTAATACATTTTTTACATTAAGAGCAAATCGAACGGTGTTGAATTTCTTCAACAACATTTCATTCAAGTTTATATTCGGCCTTTATTACACATATGATTGAGGATGCGTATCTCTGCTTTTGGGCAACGTCGTTGACGGTAAAGTGGTCTACAAGCTTGGCAAAGAAGGGTCAAAGATGTAATTCTCTGTACCTGCCATTTGACATAAATAAATAAATAAACTTTTGTATATCGTGGTGATATGTCAGCAGAGTGACTTAACACGTATTTCTACAGCTGATTAACTTTGCGAAGAATGCGATTTGTTAGTCTATGCTAATGATTGCTCTGTCAATATCGGGATTTATGACTGTGGACCATAGTTCTTGTCGTGTTTATTTGCTCCGTGAGCAAGACATTTCTGTCTAAAGGATGCGAAATCACAACGGATCCTGGATCCATTGGATATCCGACTTGCCATTAGTCCCAGGCATATCAGCTTGAAAACTATTGCAAAATTCATATCTCAGTTTCCTCAGGCGGTGTAGTTGTCCATTTTGGTCTTTTGGATTATAATATCGTGGACCTTCAGCCTTGAAAATGGAAGCAGCATGTTCCTTAGAAATGTTGGTATCTACCTATAATTTTACAAGGCGTTACAACCCAGAATACCAACATTTGCTCCTTGTGGCAAGTACTCCCCGAAATTCTGCTGACAGCCATCATTTCTGCCACAGATGGGCAAAAATAATTACGCACTACCTTCTACAAAATATTCCCCCCCGAATTATTTATTATTTCTTTAACGGGACTTACATTAGTATCTCAGACTATAGAACGTCGAATGAGATAATACTTACTTAGGATACTGGGAACGACCCGTTCTTCAAGTGCCTTGAGCATCTGCGGGTCCCATCAGATATTCCATATCCGTTTTAATATTATCCTTTCAACTAAATCTAGATATTTCCCTTTGGGCTTTCCGGCCAAAACTATGTATATTTCTCATCTTACCAATGCGATCTACATGCCACGCTCCTCTCATTCCCCGCATAAGATCTTCCTAATATTTCGTGTAAAGTACAGATTACGAATATTGAGTAAAATTAAATCACGGTCGGAGATCTTTAAAGGACGAGAAGATAAAATGGCCATCTCTGCAAGGGGATACTGGGAACGACCCGTTCTTCAGGTGCCTGAGCACTGCGGGTCCCAACTTTTCGTTGGTTCGATCTATAGACATTCGGTAGGACTCCTTGGACGAGGGATCGGCCCGTCGCAAGGCCTCTACCTGTACACAGGACAGCACAACACAGAAAAACGCGGACAGACATCCATGGCTTGAGTGGGATTCGAACCCACGGTCCCAGCGACCAAGCGGCACAAGGCCCACGCCTCAGACCGCGCGGCCACTGTGACGGCCGAATGAGATAATAATGATGAAAAATTAATCAGGAACGATGTGGAAGGAAGCGTTCATGACCTAATCCTAGGTATTATCCCCGCACTTGGCAGGAGGGGCCGAGAAAAACCACGAAAGACATTCAGGATAGCTCGTCTGCGGGTACCAGAAGTAATTGACAACTGATTAAAGTGGAAGGTAACGCCTAAAATGCTTCCCTGTCTGTCAGTGTTAGTTCAGTGTAATACGTATAGCATGAATGACTGGTTATTCATGCCATAAGTGCGTGGTGTTTCGCCTTAACTCGTACTTCGCGGTCAATGTGCAGGTTCCTTAAGATCACATTTAAAATGGATTTGATGGTGCAGAATTTCGGTGGGTTCTCTCAGTGCTGGCGCGTAGTGTCTTTCTGCCCCGTTCGTTTCACGGTTTACGGGAGCCCGCGACGAGAGAGAAACGTGTCTGGACATCATCAGTGCGTTACCAGTCGCCGCGGGGTTCAATGTACTGCCATGGCATTCGCAGAAGGACTGAGTAAATGCAAGACAGCTGCCAGCAAATCTCAAAACCAAGTCAAAAACTAAACGAATATATTCAGTTTATAATTCTCATTTTATTAACGGCATTGTAACACCTGAGCAGGTTGTGTAACGTGAAATGGCATGACGGATGTTTAAAAAGGACGGAAATAGAAGATGTTATGGTTAGTTGTTCTGGGTTGTGACGCCGTAGGTATAGTATTATTATTATTATTATTAGTGTTCTGTCTGACGACAGGTCCATATGAACAGGATCCTTCCATCCTTTTCTCGGACTGGGACCTGTTCATATACGTTCTTGGCAGATGATCCAGAAGTGGTTTGCCATTGCCTTCTTCTGTGTGTGAATGGAGTAATTGTTGGGATGCCACGGAGAAACCGGAGAAGCCCCCGGAGGAAAACTCCGTGTTGCCTAGACCACGGCCTTGCCCAACACAAGTTATAAATTCGGGCACCGCCGGGAATCGAACCCGAGACCCCAGGATTACAAGGCCAGCGTTCTAACCGCTAGACACCGTGGCTCGCGAAGGTATATACCAACATTTAAAATAAACATATTACCTACCTCAAAGAAAACAACGCGTCTCAATTACAAAAACAGTTCGTTCTAGGAAATAATAGTTATTTACGTCAAAATTCACCCCGATTTAGTACCGAGGTTAAGAATGAGTAGGAACTATACTTTCTCTCCCCCTTAGCGTCTACATGGCGTGTAGCGTGATAGTTTTTAAGCATCAATATAATCTTTGGTCTGTCTATAGTGTTTCAGGAAATTAACAAGTGCTCAGTAATTGTTTATATTTCACGCATTTGCAATCTTGAAGCCCTTGACCTTGTAAGGATTTGAAAATACGGACGAGGCATTCCCGCAGAACACGTCAGAGGTTGCTGTCACCTTTGAATCCAGATCCTCAGATGGTAAACAAGCGATTCCCAACTGCAATGTTCCCGTGTGTAAAGCCTCCTCGTCGTAACACGGGTTTTAAAAGCCCCGTCTCTGCTCTCGTCCATCAAAGCTGTTTGCTTTTAATTAACTCGCTTCATGGCGTCCTCCCATTCGAGTCATCATCCACTTGTCCTCTGCAGAGTAACTAATCCCTAGCTGCAAAACGCGTCCTACGCAACATTTTCTACTCCTTTTGATTTTTTTCGGTGTTGCATAATCGCCATTTTATCTCCTTTTTTGTATTCATCAGTGGACATTTTTTTCAAATTCATATGGCAAGTTTATCCTTTTAATTTATCCATGCCCTCTGTGACGTTCACGAAATTCTCAACCAGTAGACCTTTTTGGTCTTCTTAGGGATGCTGTCATAGCTCTTGTTTCACAATTTCTCCTATAGTGTTGTATAAAATGTGTTGTTGGCTAGGGTTGTCCATGGTGGGAAGTTTGTAACAGAAGTGCGTATCATGTAACACGCGTAATGTAATATATGTGTGGTTTGAGACCAGCCATTGGAATTAATGTTGACGGTGTTGTGGGAAGTCCATCATGCCCATTGAAGGCAGATTACAAAATAGTTGTTAATACGAAGTAACGTCATGTATAGTCGGCGCAGTAGTTTTTGGCCGGTGGAATTTTCAAGGGGAAGGCTAGGAGCGAGTCTCTCGTGCTGACTGCGCCGAGGAGCGAGTCTCAGTCTGAACGCCCAAACAAATGAAATGCACTGACCGTGCCACCTCAGGTACACAGACTAGGTCCGTCCGCCAGCTCCGCTAGCTTCTCCACCGGCCAGAAACTACTGCGCTGACTATAGCAGTTTCCCTATTACGGAACCCGAAGGTCTATTGCTATGTTTACAAATACAGCCTCTGGATGATATCCCATGCATTCAAGATACCTTTTAGTGTTTTCCATCTACATCTGGGTCTCCCAAGTCGTCTTTCCCCTGCAGGTTTTTTTCCGGTCAGAATACGGTAAGATGTCCCCATCTGTCGTGTCACGCCCATCTCACCGTAGTTGATGATCCCTGTATTTGTATTTTGTGGAGAAGAAATTATAATATTGGCATTTTTTTCTCTCTGGGCTCCTGTTACTCCCTCTTAGGTCTCTTCTCCTCAGCACCCTGTTCTCTAAAAAAACCCTCCCCCAGTCTATATTTCACTGTAAATGCCTGAGTGAAGTTTTACAACCATACAAAACAACAGATACGTTTATAATCTTATTTATTCTGTACAGTTTTTGAATTGCTTTCTATTTTAAGTCCTTGAAGAATTAATGACGACTCACTGCATGGGAATTAACTTTCAGTTACGGAAACAAAATATTTGTCGTGAAACCTCTTAAGAAGCCATTTATTAAGACCTTTAAGGGCACAGGGAAAATGTTAAATTTCATCTTCTGAAAATGGGCGATAATGATGTTAATTAGAGTGAACTGGCTGTGGACCATATCTAGCAGCTGGTTTTGGTGCAGGCGTCATCGAAATCTTCGTGTTATTTTACCAGAGTCAGAATCAACCCCCCCCCCCCCCCGGGGGTGGGGGGGCGTATGTACTACGATGGAATCGGAAATTTGGGACGTCTAATCAGAACGGAGATTAAAGTTTGTCAGCGGGATGTTTGAATAGGATGTGGGCTTATTGCTGGAAGTTCGTCGCAAGTTATGAATATATATTTACTTAATTGGGATTGTAGGAGAAATTCTCGCAGCAGATATCGTTTGAACACCCCAGAACATCGCTGCCCCGAACACAGAAATATTACACATAGTCTATTCTGGTACGTGCTGTAACGATGTTTTCTGCATTACGATATTCTGCACTGTGAACTGCGTCCTGTTGTATCTGTTTATGATTTTATATTGTGGTCCGTTTTCCTGAAGGCCTGCCCCCATAAAATTCTTTACAGACTTGTTCAAGCCGTCTGCTTCCCACCACGCGCTGGACGCAGTGGAAATGTAAAACAAAACTTTCACCATTGCAGGAAACTACCAACGTTAGAACTCTGAAGACATTCACTGTAGCGGAAAATTATGCTTCCAGTTACTGGTTATCCGTTTACAGTTGAGATGTTACTACGTCATATGCATGCAAGCCTTAATATGAGTGTTCATGTAGCTGTTTATCAGCTAGTGTAATTTACGTCTCGTTTCTTTAAACAAGATGAACGATTATAGGAGTACACGATAATAACTTTAGCTCAATTTTTTGAACAGTGAAAGTAGCCTATTTTAACATAATCTTGATTTGTGTTCTAAGAGGAAAGTAGGCCTACAGAAACGTTTTTCTTATATAAAACAAGGAATGAAGAATTCTACATTTTCTGCTGTCATATCATATTTCATTTACCTGTTGATGAAAACTAAAAATTATAGGTTAGAAACCGTCGACATGTGTTCTTTTTGACTACGTTGTGGTTTTCATTATAAAAAACTACTCCTTTTCATTGTTTCTTACAAATACCAGTAATTGATTAAAATTGGGCTTTTACCAGAAATATTCCATTTTAAAAGTTACATCTTCTCATCCTTTGTTATTTGCTGGCCGCAGTAATAGTTTGTTGAACACCTTTTAAACTTCACAAACACGAGGCAGCAACTTTTTAGTATCTTCTGGTCTTCTGTTTGCCATTTAGCTTTGTCATTGATTACCAGTGTTTTGAAGGAACGTATCGCATACATCTACGTGGTAGAATCCACGACTTATAGTTTTGACCATTGCAAAAAGTTCTGATCTTTTATTTAAAAAATGTCTTTGCTGTTGCTTTCATATGCACAATTCTGTAGGATACAGTGAATCAGGACGGAGACTCGTAGAAATTGCAAGGTTATCCAAAATAATTTGTCAGTATTTCTTTCATAGTGGCCCAGTGATATGTCATTAACCTCACTTCATGGTGCTGATATTGACAGATGCCATACATTGTTCCAGTGTTACGTGATGAATTCCGTCCCGTGCCAAAAGATACGCGCGTTGCAGCAGGAGAGACTGCACTCTTAGAATGTGGGCCCCCAAAGGGTCACCCAGAGCCCAGCCTGGTCTGGCGCAAAAATGGCCAGACAATCGACATTGAAGCGTCCAAAAGGTAACTACTTTGGAATTACTGAATTCAGCTCTTATTAAATTACTAGACTTGACAATCTCTGTATGATTTAACTTCAGAATGGGTTTAGAAGAATCGCTGTGTAAAAATTTGGAAGCCGTCAGATTTTGCGTAATCCGTAATATACAGTTAATGTTTTCTGCCTCACATTTTTATGTCCATCAGGTCAGTTGTACAAATGAAGGACTAAATAACTTATTTACGGGAGTTTTGGTTGAAGACGCTGAGAGAAAAAGTCATTTTTAATACCGAAGAATACATGGGAATTTAAAATGGGTGTTGAATAAAATGTAAGGGTATGGACTGGATTTATCTGGACAGGATGGATTACAGTGGTGAAACTTTGGGTTCCATAAAAGACAGCGTCTTGACAACCTCTGCGAGTTATAGCCATTTGAGAAGTCCACCACTTGGCTCTATTAGGCACTAATCTGTCTGATTATGTCACACAACTTATTTGATGAAGGCCCATCGTAACATTGCCCTTTGTCTGCCATGTGACTGCTTTTAATTCTGATTTATAGTTTATTTCTAATCAATCACATGAAATAATATTGTTGTGTGGTTGCAGGGTGCGTGTGATAGATGGTGGCAATCTCATGATAGCTGACGTGCGGCCAGGGGACGAGGGAAAGTACCAATGCGTTGCTCAGAACATGGTCGGTATGAGAGAGAGCGACCCAGCTACTCTCACTGTGCATGGTATGTAATACCTTTAGAACTCGCCTGATTAGAAACGTAGATGATGGAATTTTGGCATGATGTTTTACATCGTCACTTTATTCAAGCAGGCAAAAATCATACAAGAACCTCGAGTACCTGGTCCCTGCAGTGCTTGATGATTATTATGCTACTATGTTGTGATTGGCAACATTCTCCAGACCGGTTTTGTGACACTTTATATTGTCGAATGATGGAATGGTGAGAAATGTATTAAATAGGATGTGGAATGCAGTGGCCTGAGGACTTTTGGAAAACCATGATAATCCTGTCAATTCAGGATAACTGGCCTCTAGATCAAGAATTCTTCTTCTTCTATGGCTCTCCAGTCCGTATTCGGTCCATGGCCTCCTCAATTCTCCTCTTCCATTCGGTCCTATCCTCCGCTGTGGCGGAGGTTTCGAAACATCTTCCTTTTTTACGGTGCAAATATGAAGTGCTTACCACTAAACGTTGATTAATTTGCACTGGAAGCTTTTCATAAATTAAATTTTGTACTTCTCACTGAAGTTTTATTTTCTGGCCCTGTTGTTTGGTTTTTTTTAGTAGTTTTAGTTCATGGGGAATATCCACCCACGATGCTAACATGCCTAGTAGTAATTTCAGTGCCTCATAACTGACAGTCTTATGCTATGTTTTAATGTCAAACATGATTATTGCCGTGGTTTCAGTGAAGCCATTCTTCAGCAAGGAACCATCTGATGTGACAGTGCTGGAAGGGCAGAGCGTGCAGTTCCAGTGCCGGGTCGGCGGCGACCCCGATCCCAACATCTTATGGCGAAGAGATGATGGGAAAATGCCAATTGGACGGGCACAGATCCTGGATGACAAGTCTCTCCGTATAGAGCACGTCGAACCAGTCGACGAAGGGCTGTACATATGTGATGCCGAGAATCTCGTGGGGAGCGTGTCGGCTCGAGCGTCCCTGACCGTGCACTGTGAGTACCCTGCGATACTCCTCCAGTAGTTTACAGCTTATTTTGTTTGAACATGTGGTATTTCCATCCTCTGGTGTTCTAAATACTACTTCATGTTTTCATTCCATGTGGAATTAACTACCTCTACCTCTTCTCATGTTCTTTACTTCACTCTGTAATTTGAATTGTACCAAAGTTTCATAATAATCTGTTTATTGTCTTTATTTATTACTTCTGTTTATGCTCTCACCTTCTCCATCCTACAGAACTTAAATGCTGAGTTATGATTGTCATGTGTCATTTTTATTTTAGTCATTAATTGGTCTCATGGTCATCATTGGTCATCTTGTGCTCTGGAACAACGTGTCCGCTAAAGTCAGTCCATTTATATGTTATTCATTATCCATTCTGAGGTTTAAAGTGATAAGTAACCATCAATGTAAGTTTTCTTCATTTATCAGGTCCTCATCAGAAATTTCCAATCTGCCACGTCACATTTGTGCCTATAACTTACATCACAGATGAAAGATATTCTTCCCAAAATGTCATAAAGAAGGGGATCAGCATGGAAAATTTTAAAAAAAAGCTGAAGTATGAATACTTTCATACATACTCAGATGTATTGCAACGAAACTTTCTTCTTGGGAAAAAATGGCTTCGTTGCAGGAATATTTTATTAACTCTCTGATGGCCAGACTAAGTAAGCCACACTGACACCAGTAAGAGATACTGCCTTGCAGTGCATCTCAAATAAACCCCTTTAAACACATGCTGCTGGTGTTACTCAGTATGCCTCATGGATAAGGCTTTGTTTGCTATTACGCTTGGCATTGTTTGTTTGGTTCATTAACATGTAAGTAATTATCATGATTGAAGACATATTCATCACCTTCTTGCTCTGAATCTCTTGTTTTTACTCTTTTCTTTGGGGCAATAATAGTGTTTTAGTACAGGCATGCCTCGTTTTATAGCGCCTCGAAGATATTGCGTTTTTTACAAATTGAAGGTTTGTGGCAACCCTGCGTCGAGCAAGTCTATCAGCGCCATTTTTCCAACAGCATGTGCTCACTGTGCGTCTCTTTGTCACATTTTGGTAATTCTTGCAATGTTCTCGTATTTTTTTTAGACATAATGCTATTTCACACTTAATAGACTACAGTATAGTGTAAACATAACTTTTTATATGCACTGGGAAACCAAAAAAATTGTGTGACGTGCTTTATTGTGACATTTGCTTTATTGTGATGCTCTGGAACTGAACCCACAATATCTCCGAGGTAATGAATGGTGTTCGGTTCTGGACTATAACCCTGGGGGTTAACTTTACCCCTTTGACCATAAGCGTTGTATTTTGTGCTTCAAAATATCATGCTGCTTCTCTAAGATTTTCTATAATATCATTACAAGATATGAGATTTTGCTACTACAAGTGTCACATTGGTTTATGAAATTAGCATTTGTTTTATGTTACAAGAGTTCTACTAAGGCATTGCAAATATGGGATCTAAATACTTTTGAATTGCTGCGTATCTTGACTGTTGCATGTGTTTGCAGCTCCACCTGTATTCACAACAAAGCCGCAAGATCAAAAGGTTGGTCTGAACGGGTTGGCGAGTTTTGAGTGCGTGGCAACGGGCAACCCACCACCATCTGTGTTCTGGACTAAGGAAGGCAGCCAAGTGCTTATGTTCCCAGGCAACTCTTATGGGCACCTCCATGTCACCCCTGAGGGCGCACTCAAGATTCAGGGTGTGCAGCGTGAGGATGCTGGGTTTCTGGTGTGTTCTGCTCTGAGTGTGGCTGGCTCTACCACTGTGAGAGCATTCCTGCAGGTTTGTCATATCGAATGTTTTATTCTTTTTTGATATTTTCTTAATTATCAGTGCTGTCTTGTGACTCAAGGGTATCATAATCTTTACATGCTTTTACCTTTGTGCATCATTACAAAATTATTTCATTGTTGTTCTATGTCCATACCATATTTTGTTATGTATTTACTTAGATTATTTATGAATATACTGAAGAAGGAAAAAATACTAAGTTCAGTCTCCAGAAAGCCCGATTTGAAAAAAAATTAAAATGAGTAGTAAATTGTTGTTATTATTATTATTATTATTATCATCATCATCACCATCACCACCACTGCCCTATTCTATTATTGCAGCAATGTTTTTCTGATACTAATATTGCTGTTATCATCATTCTGGGTTGTGACATCCTGTAGGCTTATAGGTAGATACTAATGTTTCCTGCAAGCAGTAAGTAATCTTGTAATACAGCCCCTTGTGCCCTTCAAATGCCACCTGTTATGGTTAGGAGTTAAGAGTTAAGACCCTGGCCACACGACCGTACAAAGTACATCTGTTGCAATGGACGTACTTTTGTACGGGCGTAGGTGAGGACACCACACGAGCGCAGTGTGATGCGTCAGTTGCCCCAATGGAGCTGGAAGAAGCCGTTGCGTTCTGTGATCTTGCCCCTTCATATTTCTATCACGGACGTCACGATGTGCGTTACAACGGACATACTTTGTACGGTCGTGTGGCCCCAGCCTAAGGGGTAGATGAAGCATTGAGTTAAACTGGGACATGCTTTAATGGGCTGCCTTCTGCCCCAGATAACTCATGTGCCAATTTTTATTACTATCTTGGTCCAAATTCTGGAGCACTGGTAGAAATGCGGGGTAGGAACTGTGATGATAGCAAACATAAGGAAATGTATGTAGTATTCAGAATGAAAGTATTGATCAAGTTCTCCATTGCTGTTTTTGTGAAGTCTACATGATCATTTTCTTTGCTCTTTGTCATGTAGCACCAAACAGGAACATAATTTACAAAGGGATACTCTGTCCATGTCATAGAGCACAGACTGTTAATTATTCACCAGATAAACAGTGGCCTTGTGACTGGCCCAGTTGCCTTTCCTTATTCCAGCTCCTCTCGCCACATACCTCATCCCACAGGGCTGAAGACCTTGGAACCCAACTTCATGTTGTGCATGATTTTGAGAGAATGTGAATGTGAGTTTTCCCACTTTGCCTAGGTCACATCAGTGGATGATGTTCCACCCCCCATTGTGCAGATTGGCCCCGCCAATCAGACATTGCCACTACAGTCAGTAGCTACACTTCCTTGTCAGGCAATTGGCACACCTCAACCTAGGATCAAATGGTACAAGAACGGCTCACCACTCATCAGCCAGGGTCCTCGTATCAAGGTCATGGACTCGGGAACGCTCCATATAGATGGTGAGGAAAAGAGAGCATGATAACTTGGCAAGATGTTAGCCTGTTCTGATTTATTTCCATTTTTGTCAAATTGGACATCACTTGTGTCTTCTATTAGTAGCTTAATCCAGTAGCAGGTCATCGCCGCCTCCCTTCCGAGGTTTTTTGGTCTTGAAACATGCATTTATAAGTAGTGAGCGACCAGCCCACTGACTGCACAATTTCTACTAACTCCTTATTTGACTGCCAGAGACATCTAGCAGTGAATCAGGAGAGACTTGGGCGAGAAATGGCTGCTGAATTTTGCTTATGAAACATCTCGTATCATGCTCGCAAGGTTCTTTTACATGCCATAGATCTATGACATGGGACCGCTGACTTTACTTCCCCTCAGAAGGAAGTTCTGCTACGGATTTTTATCACCCTTAAAAATCCATCGACCTCTGCCGGCATTGAACCCGCGAACCTTGGGTCCAGTGGCGAATACGCTAACCACTAGTCCACTATTTGTGATGATCCAGTATCACTCGTCATCTTAGTCATTTAATCATATGCTTTGTAACCCAATATCAACCGCTGAGGGAATTGATCCAGTTACTGTATTTTATACTCGATTTGGTCTGCGGTAAATAACACTTATGCATTAAGGTACCTGTTCACACATTTTAAAGGTTTAGTGCCAGTATCACGCATACCATGATTGTGTTGGCATGGAGGGAGTGAAGCAGTCCGTCTTCAGTCTACCTCAGGATGTTACTGTCAAGTGTTCGAGCGAGTCTGCCACTTGGCATGGTCCATTATTTCACATATATATGGAAGACTGCTCTGCCATTTTGATTTGTATAAATTCAGTGAAATAAATGGTGTAAATAAGGAAGTGAATTACCATAAATCTGTTATTTGAATATTGAGTCGTCATTAGTAATCTTATGAATATTATCTGTGTTACTAGTGTAGTTTTTGACGCAGAGGCACTGAACAAGATATAAAGAATATTGAGCCCACAACACAGTTTATGGTCCTTGTTAAGATATGGGTTTTGTCAGATGGCTGTCATTTTCTCCATCAGAAAAATATTGTGATCTCATCTGAACATTTTTACCCAGTGACTCTCATGATTATAAAAATGGTCAGTGATGTCAAGAATGGGATCTTCAATTTATGATTAGTAGATTTGGATTTGGTTGTGTATATTTTGGGTGTTGGAAATATGTGCACAAAATCGGTTTCAAGTTTTAGAAGTTTGTGCTGTACCCTACTTATGTATAACAAATTTACTAGGTTAACATTTAGAGCCTATGGAAGGCCAGTAAGTGGCCTCAATGTCCACCACACGAAGCATCTAATATGTGAAAGTTTTAATATCCAGAGTGGAGATACAGTACTTTGTGTAGTTCATTGGTTAGAACAGTGGTCCCCAACCTTTTTGTGCTTACGGGCACATTTGAGAGTTTATGAGATCGTGGCGGGCACCAACCAATTAACAAAGCCAAATTTTCTTTTCTGTGGACAAATAAGACATGGACACCAAATAATACGCAAAACAACACAACGTTTAATGATACAAGAAACCATGCAATAAATTATAAGTACAATTATTATTACTCAAGTGGGAAGTTAGTGTGATGTTTGGCACTGCATTTCATCGGCCAGTTTTTCAAATTTGGGAGTGTAGGATGATGTTGCTGCTCGCAAACAATCGTTAAGATGGGCGTCAGTAAGTCGAGATCTGTGCTTTGATTTTATAATGTTCATGGCGCCCGTGGGCACCGCGTTGGGGACCACTGGGTTAGAAGGTGCCACGTGTATATTGATCGTGGCAGAAGAAACTTCCAACACTTGTAAGCCATGGTAAACATTGAAAATTGTATTGTATTTATGTTTTATTCATAACATGGAAGCAGTGCACAATGGAAGCAAAGCCAATTTAACATTTTATAGCACTTTATTTAATTACTTCACACACTGTGTTTTTAGATCTCCAGCTGACTGATTCAGGCCTGTACACTTGCACAGCAAGTTCTGAGAGTGGGGAGACTTCTTGGTCAGCTTCTCTCACTGTTGAGAAGACAGCAGCTCCCAACCTACACCGCATGCCAGATCCATCTACATATCCAAGTTCTCCGTCTCAACCTCATATTCTTAACTCCACCCAGTCATCTGTCACTGTTTCATGGCATGAGGCAACCAAGAGCAAACCTGGAGCCTCACCTCTTATAGGATACACTGTCGAGTACTTCAGCTCAGACCTCCAGACTGGTTGGGTGGTAGCAGCCAACAGAGTTACTGCTGACACAATCACGGTGAGTCTCTGAGCTGAAATTTTGCAAGTAAATTCTAAGACATTATACAGGGTGAGTCAGAAGTATGTTTACAAACTTCGTGTGTGTGTTCCAGGATCAAAAATAAGAAAAAATGTTCCTATGAACATGGGGTCACAACTGTTTCGAAACAATAGCCAAAAATAATTTTCAACGTATGCCTTTATTGCCAAGTATAAGGACAGGGATGTTTCTTCATAACAGATGCTCAAAGGTTGCTCCTCCATTCTCCACACATGCACGAGCATGACGTACACAAGACTGTCGAATTCATTCATACACACCAGGGTTACCTCGAATCATCTGGCATGCATTCTGCACACGTTCCCATAGGTCGTCATCATTGTTTATGGGTGTTGCATAAACGACGAACTTCAAGTCACCCCACAGATAAAAGTCCAATGGAGTCAGGTCCGGTGACCTCGGTGGCCATGCTACTGGGTCACAACTCTCAATCCATCGCTGAGGGTACTGTTCATTGAGATCATATCTGACGCAATGAGACAAGTGTGCTGGGGCTCTGTCCTGCATAAACCACATATGTCTTCTTGTATTCAGTGGTACATCTTCAAGGAGACGTTGCAAGTGTCTTCTTAAGAATCACCGATATGAAGGTCCTCTTAGACACGATGGAAGCATGTATGGACCAATAAGCAAGTCACCAACAATTCCTGCCTAAAAGTTAATTGAAAATCTTTCCTAGAAGCTGGATTCACTTTGATATAAATAATAATGAAACTTATTTTTGGCTATTATTTCGAAAATGAAACATTTGCGACCCCATGTTCATAGGAACATTAGTTCTTATTTTTGATCCTGGAACACGCACACGAAGTTTGTAAACATACTTCTGACTCACCCAGCATAAAAGTGTCAGAACTGTAGCACATGTCCATGGTAACTAGCAAGTCTCTGATGATGGCATTTTGTTAGTAATTTTATTTACTTTATAGTCAGTGTGGTACAATTGGACACATCTCATTTAAAGTTACGTGTTGGAAACTGGAGAGCTCTTTGAATATATGTACGAAAGATTCCAATATGAATTAATAGTCTTCACTGAAATTACTTGATAAGCAAGACAAAACAAGAGAACGTACACTAACAAATATGCACAGGGCTTGCAAAAACATAATTCAAACTCACATTATTTTCTTGGCTACATTTCTCTTCCACTTGCGTGTGGCTGTTGGTTGCTTTTTTGTGTCTTTGTTGATGTAACTTGTTGCACAAACTTCCATACTTTATGTTGAACTGAAAACATATATGAGAAAGTAAGAAAGGAAAGATGTTAGATTCATATTCACGTGAGGAATGCTCTTATAGTATCGAAGTGAAGTGAACTTGGTTGTCAGCGTTACCTTTACCTCTGGGTCCTATTCCAGATTGGGGACTTGAAACCAGACACTTCATATGTCTTTCTGGTCCGTGCTGAGAATTCACATGGAGTGTCAGTTCCTAGTCCTGTGTCGAACGTGGTGCGGACTCTGGGAGCCGATCGGCGAGCAGTACCAAAGTATGAGTTAGATGAGGCACGTGCCAGGCTGGGGACAAAGGTAGTGCAGCTGCGGGATGTTCAGCCAATCAGCTCAACCTCTGTCAGACTCATCTGGGATGTAAGTCACATGAAAGGGGCTGTGACCCAGCATGTTTGCTTACAGACAAAGAACTTCAAATACACATTTTATGTGTTGGGGCAGTATCATATAAGGAATGTTGGAATAAATTTTAGATGTAGAACCAAAAATATTCAGATTCATCAACAGCATTTAGTAGTCTCTTTGACAGAGGAGGTATCTTTTTTGGGGTAATCTGGGACTCCAAAATTAGTATAGTAAGATATGCGGCTTTCTGCAAGGGCTGCATGCATTATGTGTTTTTCAGATCCTAGTTGGTGAGACATATGTCGAGGGCTTCTACATTCGTTTCCGTGATGTGTCTGGAGGTTCACAGCAATACAACATGGTGACAGTGCTGAACGCTGGCTCCACAAGCTACACTGTGGCCAATCTGCGAAAATTCACAAAATATGAATTCTTCCTCGTGCCATTCTTCAAATCCATAGAGGGGCAACCATCCAATTCTAAAAATGTACAGACTGCAGAAGATGGCAAGTAGCAATATGCACAAGTTTTGAGAGTGAAGTTAACTTTATGAAACATGTTTATTTTTATGTGGCTGTATTTTAATGTGCATCCTAATATTTTATGTATTAGCTCTGTTGGTCATGGGGGTTGGGGGGGAACTCTTTCACTTTCATGGCAATACCCAATTTACTGCTGTGAATGTCAAATTTCATCTGGTTGGAAGTTAATATTTCTACATTTACTATTGGTCATTTTGTAATAAAATTTCACCGTGTTGATATTTCAGGGCACGTAATTGTTTTACCGCTCATTTTCTTTGTTTGCAGTCCCATCAGCTCCTCCAGACAATGTGCAAGTTGGGATGCTGAATGCAACAGCTGCTTTTGTTCGCTGGTCTCCGCCCCCACCACAGCACCACAATGGGATTCTCTTGGGCTATAAGGTACGTCACAGACTTGGAGGGTTGCTACCTGTCTCTGTCGATTCACCGCAATCAGTGCAGATTTGACTGTAAACAGAAAATTCCCAATACTAGAATAAATGCTGAACCATATTCATTCAGTTGAAAGTTGTCAATTTATTGACTGAACTGTCAGTGCTCAGTATGATTTGCAGTGTATACGGGGATTATTTCATTAAATAGTGATAACAAATTGATATTTGTAATGTAATGGTGGAGTGTTATTTTTTTGTTTGCCATATGGACTGAATTATTAAATATTATGTAGGTGAGGAATCAGTAGAGCAAATTTATTGCAACACTATCTTATGTCTCGATCAAAGCCTCGTACAGACAGACCTAACAGAGGACCAAATGGAAGAGGAGAATTGAGGAGGCCATGGACCGAATGCGGACCGTAGAGCCATAGAAGAAGAAGAAGATCTATGTCTGCAGTTTAGTTTCAACATTCAAAGCTTGTTGCTAAATTACATTATATTAGATTAGGAATAAGAAATAATTCTTTATTATGGCCAACAGTAGTAATGTCTGAAAGGGAACATCAGTTACGTAACTGTGAAAGTGAAGGAGATAGGAAGATTTCTGTCTTCTGGGTTGTTGCGCTGTGTAGTCTGGTCAATGTCAACCAACGTTTCAGAGGTCATACTGCCTCCGTCATCAGGGCGATGAGTATGAAGGAGATAGAATGGAATGATTAGGCAGGGAGTATACCTAGAAGACTTTATTGATACAAAGAATTATTACCTTCTTGATATACGTAATGCTAAAGACTTTGAGAACACTGAATTTTTATTTATTATTTTAATTTCACCATGATAACCACTTGAGCAAATAAATATTACTGTAATCACAATAAAATATTTTAAACCACTGTTCTATGTAGTAATTAAAACTTAGGAGGCTTAACTAAAGCATTTCTCCAAACTTTGCAAGCAATTAACTATGTCAGGTTGTACTGTATATAAAC
Organism: Zootermopsis nevadensis; assembly: GCF_977971745.1. NCBI lineage: Eukaryota > Metazoa > Arthropoda > Insecta > Blattodea > Termopsidae > Zootermopsis > Zootermopsis nevadensis. Next base: position 5,269,227 of record NW_028259192.1, on the reverse strand, counting down.
ATTGTCTGATGTTTCTTCATCACATCCAATTGTCCTTTTTGGTTGCTAGAAAATCATATACAGTTTCTAGTGCATAAAAAGTGATTTGTGTTAATCACTGATACATGACTTGGAAACAGTTACGGTATTGCTGTCGGTCCACAGTGGCCGCACGGTCTGAGGCACGGGCCTTGTGCCGCTTAGTCGCTGGGACCGTGGGTTCGAATCCCAATCAAGCCATGGATGTTCGCGTTTTTCTGTGTTGTGCTGTCCTGTGTACAGGTAGAGGCCTTGCGACGGGAAAATCCCTCGTCCAAGGAGTCCTACCGAATGCCCATAGATCAAGCCAACGAAAAGTTGGGACCCGCAGTGCTCAGGCACTTGAAGAACGGGTCGTTCCCAGTATCCCAGTAATCTGGGAATATATATATATTTTTTTCTGCCCGTTGTTATTAAACCAGGTTAATTCAGATCATGAATAAAATGCGTATGCTAGACTCATCATGCTGGTAAATGAAAGACTGGTTTACTTTCATAAGCCATGCGCATTTTATGTATTTTTAACGTAGATCACTTGCAATTGAAGGACTTGTATAGCATGTGTCCATTCTTGTGCCACCTGTAATATCATTTGTATGCTGTAATTGTGGACTTTATTTTTGCAAACATTGGCTAGTGGCCTGAGATAATTTGGGATAACAATAGTACAGTTATATGAACAACATTTTGTCTGGTGCAATTAATTATTTTTCATCAAACTGCATTTCAGTAATTTAATTTTTTGTGCATGTATTCCAAATGTGACATAAGAATCATTATTTTGAATTATGTTATTAGATGACAGTTCTGATTGGATTCACTCAACAATATTTAAATTCATATTTACTTAAAATGTATTATGAGTGGAATGAACTGCTAGCATTACTTGTCATTTTGAAAGCAAGAACCTGTAATATCTCTTTTTGTTTTCCCTGCACTTTCTGAGACCACTGTGTTATGAGATGCTGAGGCACAGTGCAGATGAATCTGATGGTTCCATGTAAAATTGCAGATTCAGATCAAGGGCAATGGCAGTAAGATCCTAGCTCAGATGACTCTGAATGCCACAACAACATCAGTCCTCTTGAATAACCTCACCACTGGAGGTTCGTACACAGCTCGAGTTGTGGCATACACTCGTGTTGGCCTGGGGCCATTCTCTTCCCCAGTGGCTCTTGTTATGGACCCATCGCTACTGCATCAGTACCCTCCCAGGTGAGGCATTTGCTATGTTTCTTGTATTTTGGTCTCTTCACAAACATTACGTGATTTCCGTATAGTGCTGCTCTTTGCCTTTATATAGGAAGAAGCTTCCTACTGTTTGAATAATTTTCATGATATAATGATTACTTTTACAGTAAGCTGCTGGAGAAATTAAATTCCAGTCATTTTTAAACACATTAAACATATAATTTTGAAAGTGCAGCCACCAGCTACCTCGTATGAATAATACAAAAATTTTGTGGATTTTTCAAATAGTCACTGAAAATCCTTTCCTGATTAACGTGGTCACCAAAAATTCATCTCCATTTCTCACCATGTATTCTTAAAATATTCATCACCTCTTTTCATCAACCCCATGATCTCCCACCAGATAGCAGCCCGCTCTTCTGCTCCACCAATCAGCACCATGAAATACAACATGCTACATATTGGCTGCCTTATGAAATGTTTTTGTTCAGTCTGGATCATTGTTTGAGTATCAAGTGGAATGGGTCATGGTGGGGTGAATGTACGTTTATATGGTTTTGTCTGTTCATGCCCAGGGCTCATCCCAGTGAAGGTGGCGATGGCAGCAGTGTTGTGCGTGAGACATGGTTCCTTCTTTTGATTGGTGGAACAGTGCTGACCTTAGTCCTGGGATTTGTTGGCATGCTGTACTTGCGCAGACGTCAAGCTCTTGGCAAGGAGCTTGGGCACCTGAATGGTATGTATAATCCATTGGGCATGTGACGCTTCGGTATTGTGTTTAGAGAACATGTTTTCAGTGTTGTCCCTAACATGTTATTGTAACAGTCAGCTTAAGGTTTTTTTTGTAAAGTGTAAAAAACAATATACGAACAATGTGAAGTCTATATTAACTGTTTTGGTTGATAGGGATAATTTATAAGTCGTAAATATAAATGGTGCTTATATCACAAGTATTCCTATGAATTGATCATGAAAGTTCTATGGGGAGTTAAAAGTTGCAGATATAACAAGAATGTGAAAGTCTGAGGTTAAGAATTTAAAAATAACTATATTCTTACAGAAATTTTGCACATATTTTGATAATTTGCCCGTGCAAGTGTAAAGGATATGTTTACGACTAAAGTGTGATCACTATTTTAAGGCCTATATTTCTGTTACCTTTGATTTAGTAAAACTGCCACATAGCCTCAAATTTATGTTTGAATGGCAGAAGGGTGTTTGTATATTTGTTAAAAATATCAGTCTTTTGTAAAGACTTCTTGAAAACAGCATTTTGTTCTCTGAACTTCTATAACTTAAAACCACATTGCCTTAGACTGGCAAATTTTTAATAACAAATTGTGCTAGCATTTGTATGTAGTGAATGAAACTGAGCATAATTTATTCTTCCCAGAACTTTTCTGACTCACAGTAGCAGGATGAGTCCTATTGCAGAGTATGTATCCATATTCTAAAGGGAAACACACAATTTGTATTCGATTATTTTCCAGTTCCTGTAGTGAATGCAAATGACATATCGCAACTAAACTTAATGAATGGGAAGGAGACATTGTGGATTGATAGAGGGTGGCGGCCAGCAAATGAGGACTCCACGGGTGTCTGTGTAGAAACAAAATTGCTCAACAACCAAGCAGCAAGCCATGACCTAAACTCCTCTGCCACAGACTATGCTGAGGTGGACACAAGGAATCTTACCACATTTTATAGCAACTGCAGACCAAAGGAACCAGATATCCCAGCTCCATATGCCACTACAACGCTCATTAATTCCATGTCTAGAAGAGACAACATGGTATGTTAATGGCTGTTATGTACTATAAAAGTAAAAGGTAAAGCTGTCCCACTGTATGCCATGTAGGCGCTTGGGGGGAGAGGACATATAGCTCCTATTCATTCTTGACCTCATCACTAGATGGGGGTGAGTGGTCAGCATCACACCCCAGCCATGCTTTACCCTGGGAAAGGACCCCATTACCCATTGAATAAGAGGCTGGGTGGACCTCAGAACCAGCCTGGATGCAGAGGCTAGAGGAAAAATCCTCTGCCCCCTTTGGAGATCGAATCCCGATAGTCCAGTCTGTAGCCAGTCATTATACTGACTGAGCTATACACAGGCGTATATTCTGTAATATGAAAATGCACCATTTTTATGTCGATGCCATTGTTACATATACTGTAGGCCACAGGTTTTTTCAGAGTAAGTAGTTCGTGGTTCATGTACTTGTGGTGCTGTTTTTGGAAATAATCCCTTTCATTTTGTTGTGTTGTTCTGAATTCTTAGTTATCACATGTAATAACATGAGTATCATATGTGCTTGTCTAGCATTATAGCCTGACCATTGTAAATAGGATGTTTGTGGAAGGTGATGGTGGGGCACAGTTTGTCTCTAGATGTCATTCTGTTCGCTCTGCTGTGCATACTTGCAGTACTGAAACCATCTTTCAGAAGTACAACCCGCTGGTTCATAATTAAGAAGTGAATTAAATAATATCCCTGGGGGGGAAAGCTTCAAAATTAGGCCATGAGATAATGTTGCGTACCCGGACCAAAGACCTTAGCAACTTGTATTGGTTCAAGACTGCTAGTTTAAGAGAATCAGTTTCTATTGTCATATTTAGTGCTAGTTGTCTTGACTACACAATGGCAAATTGTTTCAAGGATTACTGTAAATTTTTTGCTTATTCTTTTATAGGATAACAGTCAGCTATTTGTGCCTATTGCAATTAGTGGTCCTGGAGGGGGCGAAGCTAAGACGTCAAGCTCAAGCGATTCCTGTGTTAAACCAGATCTCTCAAGCCTGGACACGAATCCTGAACGTGGGAACAAGTCGAGCAGTAGCCCAAGTTCAGAGATAGGCAGCGTGTATATAGGTGAGAAAGAATATTCTTAAAACATTGCTGCTTCTATTTGACCTACATCCACATGATGACATTACAACCACAAACAAATCGGACGCATGTTAGAACATTAGAATAGCAGCCAAAGTTTGCTGTAATCTGATTTTTAGATATACCGATTCTTCAGTTTATGAATGCAGTTTGTTTAACGAAAATTGTTTATGAGGTGGCAATTTGTAAACTTAAAATCAATTGCTCATTAATTTCAATGCAAAAAAATTGGATGTGGTTCCTGACTTCACAAAAATTACCAAGACTTTTTCAACATGTGTTTTGGGGTAGATTTTGCACTTGAAATGTTATTATATTTAATTTACAAATAAATGATATTGTACCTGCCCTGCACTGTGGAGCCGTACCATATTCACTCCTGATGTTAGTCTGTGTTCCAGATGACAATGGTTTGCCTGGGAGACGTTTGCAGCCTGGGCCAATGGCAGGATGCCGAAAGTTCTCTGCCCCTTCCCACACCGCCATTAACAGTGGCGGGGGACAACAGGCTCAGGGCCAGACCACACTGCCTAATTGGGCCGAGTTTCTACCCCCACCACCTGAGCATCCCCCGCCTTCTACTGCTGGTAGTGATACTAATCCTAGTAGTAGGCTGCTTGTACCGGTGAGTGTGAAGAGAGAGTTTATGTGTCGTGCTTTGTAGTTTTTTAAACATTATCATAATTGAAAATTTTAGTAAGCTTGGAACAAACAAGCATTTTCCAGCTAGTAAGGAACATGCACTGTAGTTAGTTGCACATAAAGCACACATTCAATGATTATTTATGTTGGACATTGTTTATTGTCTGAGATATGTTTGATATTCAAATGTCTTGGGAATCTTCTGTGCTCCAGTCTTGTCAGATATTCCTCAGGTAATGAAAAGTGTCCAACATAATATTTGTACAATCAATCAACCATTGTCATAGACCTTTAGAAAATCATAATGCATGCTGAAATTTACATTTAAGCCCCAGACGGTGTCTTATAAGTGTACTTGTACTTCAGTGTTATATTTTTTGCGTAGTGACGTGGTTCATTCTGCATAATTCATAGTTATTGAGAAGTCTGGACTGTATGATACTAGTTTAATATTATTGCATGTTTACTCGCTCAACCCAAACATTTATCACTGAAGTGTTACTCTCCTTTCTTCTGTATAATCTGCCTCATTTCTCGTAAATAAAAAATTGTGATGTAATTTAATAGAGCCAGACATAATTCACTTCCCTTTAGTGAGCAGGGGTTGAACACTACAATCCACTGCTTGCTTGCAGAAGCTGTTTGTATTATATTTGATCCTTGAAACATTATGCAGTAAGTAAATGATGCTACTATTCTATTTAAATGCATGGACTATACTTTCTAATGACAAATATTTTGACACTAACAGTAGATTTTCTTTGTGTGTGAATTTAATAAGATTTGCAAGTTACAAAAATGTGTTACTCATTCCTCAGCCCTTCTGGTGCCACTTACATGGAGGTTTGAATGCCATTATACGAGGCTCGTCCACAAAGTAAGTTTCCCTCGGGCCGTTTACAGAAACAAAACACAATTTCATGGAAATATTTATTGCAACAGATACAGCAAGTGTCCAGCTATTTTTCAACATATTCGCCACCGGAATTGAGACATTTGTCATACCGTGGGACCAACTTTTGAATACCTGTGTCGTAGAAGTCTGCCGCCTGGGATTGGAACCACTGTGTGACAACCATCTCCGCCTCTCTGTCATTCTCAAAACGCTGACACTGACCGGACAGGAATTTCTTGAGGTGTAGGAAAAGATGGAAATCACTGGGAGTGAGGTCCGGGCTGTAGGGTGGATGATTAAACACCTCCCAGCTGAAGTCTCCTGCAGGAGCCGTGTGCGGCCTAGTGTTATCACTGACCGCACTTCACAGTCGGTGGGAGCTGGAATAAGAACCTCCATCTTCAACAGCTACAACAATGCTACTGTGAGAACGCGGGAAGTACCGTTAGTGCATGCGCCATGCTACGTCATTGCTCTATCACGTACGCACAGTCGCTGCGCGCAATATAAGGTTTGCTAGCTGTGGGATGAGTGGGAAACTTACTTTGTGGACGTGCCTCGTAGTACATGAGTGATATGTTTTTGAAATGAAGTGCCAGTACAATTTTATTTTTTGTTGCAGTTACCAAATTCCAATCCCAGTCAAGGGATTACAGGTAACAGAGGAGCTTCTCCTAATTTTAATCCCAGTGGTCAGGGGTTCAACCCCAATAGTCCATTGCTGGGGAAACGCAGTAGCTGCTCCAGGGAGGGTACCCCTCTGAGCCATACAGTTCATTCTGCTGGAGAGGGTGCAGCTGGTATGTAGCATTTTAGTCTTCCCCATTATGTAAGTTTTAGAACAATGAAAGTGAACAGAAGATTTTCATTTCTGTCTTGGCTATCATATGCCTGCACTTGGCAATTTGCAAGTCTACTTATTAACCTTCTTGGTGCCAATCCATTGTCTGAAACTACCGCCCTAAACTGCCCAGTGTTTTTATGAAGGTTGGCGGAAAAAAATGTAACAGAAAACGCTATTTTTAAAGCAGACATTTTTATGCAAATGACAGAGAAATATTTAAACTTTCAAAGAAACTGTATTTTGTATACAAACTGCTGAAAGGCAGTGTAACAATTATGCAATTCTTTAAGTTTTTTAATGTTTACATTTTAAATCTCGTGCCTTAAGACCAAAGATCAATCAGTTATGAACAAATTGAATACAAATTATTAAAGAACACCACAGAAAATACTTTAGTATATTAGTTATTCCTGCAACAGAAATTTCTGTAGCACAGGGGCATGTTTACAACCACTAATAAAAGCTGGGTTTTGTGAAGATATTCTCTGCCAATATTTGAAAGCATTGGCATTAACCATAAGGTCTATGCGTGGCACTCCATGTGTTGGCCACAGTGATATGCTACAAACATCTGGCCAACTTCTTTGACTCTGAGAATCTGTGCATGATTACAGGAGGTCAACAACATGAACCAGCAGCATTAAGAGGGATGAGTTAATAAATTAAAATAAATTCATTGTTAACTTCTGTAATTTTCATTTGTGTTAGTGGTAAAAATGTTATTACCAATATATTCTCTACCAGTTGGCAAGTAACACAATTTGGAGCTTGGTACTTTGTAGATAAATTTCAGTAAGGGTAATAAAAATTTCATTCACTTATGCCTTTATTTCATTGATGTGTCCAACATTCATAAGCATGAAAATATTTTTTTCTTTTCTTTTTTCACTCTTCAGCCTCGGTTAAATATATACTTGTGTTTAAAGCCAATTAGTTATTGCTTCTCGAGTGCTAGATATACACTAGGTTTTGACTTACCATCCCTAGGTTATGTATATATACTGTATATCTGGCATAAAAGACAATTTGGTGCATAAGGTGACATCAAATTTAAATTTTAATTAAAAATTTTGGGCTGTATTTACTGATAATATGCTTGTAAAAATCTTTATTAAACTAATATGCATTCAAATTCTGCAATATTCTCATCTGCATCTGACATTTGAAGTTCATCCTGAGCTCTATTTCTAAGTGGATCGTCATATGAAGGCGTATGTGAATCAAAATCGCTCTTATCTTGCCACGACATATTTTCTGTACCATCCATTGAATTTGTTGTTCAATAATTTCATCTGACAGCCTTGCAGTTATGATAATTGTGATCATTCCATCCCACCACATATTATTTTATGTTAATTATGTATAACAAACAAGCTCAATTAGAAATAATTTTTGTGGGATTTACACTTTGAGCAGAATTTTAGTATTTAAGTTTTATATTTTATGCTTTTTTGAAGGTGACTAGTATGAGGGACTTTTTTCAGGCTTAAAAGGTCATCTTTTACACATTAAAAGGAAGGATAAATGCATTTATTTCAAACAGGAGAAGTGAAGATAAATCTGTGCATAAATTCCGTAACAGAACGACATGTCCTTGTATGTGAACATGTAAAGTTAGAAGCTGAAGCTTTATAGAAAAAAGAATTTCTCTTAACAACAATAGTGATTATATAGTAGTACAAAGAGGTAAATCTTATATTAATTGATTGTGTAGGAATTAGTCTAGGTGTAGTAGGTGAAATTATTTGTAAAGGGGTTGTTGCTGTTATATTGCAGGACCCACACCCCCTCTTCCTCCAGTACGAGGAGGCAGCAGCTGTGGAAGCAGTAATGGCTATTCGACTGGTTGGGCACCAGGGGCTGGTGTTAGTGGTGAGGCCGCACTTTACAACAATTATGGTGACGGCCGCTATGCCCTGCTACCACCACAGCAACATCCTCCCCCGGTTAGCTATGTACATATAATTTTAATAATTTAATAGTATATAGTTACCATGAGATGTCTTTCCCATGAGGTTTTCTACCATAATTTTGTGTTTCAGGTCCCAATTTTTTTATTCATTCTTGGATTGATCTAGGCCATGAAGTCAGTTTATCCTGACTGGATTTTTGTTTGTTTGTTTGTTTGTTTTAAGGCCCTGTATGGAAGTGTCACAAAATTTCTTTCAAATAGACATGACCACTTTGCATCATGCAAAATGTTCTTTTGGACTTTGTCCAACATCCAAATCATAAAATAATAAAAAACTGAATCTGTTTCAGAAGCTTAATCTGGCTTCTGAAACATTATTTTATAATTTAGACAATGGGCAAAGTCCAAATGAACAATTTTACCTTCAGACTTTGAAATTTTCTACTGCACTAATCGCACTAGCTCTCATTCATCTGATTGAGATATATAGTCAGTGTACATGACATTTAAACAGTTGGGTCTACTCTAATTTTGTGCTATTGAATGTAATTTTTTCAATTATAATTCAATTGGACATTGAACTCACTGAATCGTGTAATTTTGTTGTTGGGTTGATGAAACTCTGTTATGCTATCCATGGTTTCTGGGTTCAGTATTGTTTGCTGCCAGAAGAAACAGAAGAACTGCAGATACAGTAACAAATCACTTGAGAATGAAATATGTTAACTCTCAGAGTGTCGTCTGTATTAAATGTATCTCGGACACTGGAACAAGACATATGCCACATTGATAGACATTAAGAAAGTGGTGCTTTTATACAGGTAAAGAAGATTTCATGTTATTGTTTTTCAGGTACCGAGTTTTCCTCTAGGATTTGGCAGTGGTGCCAACTCAAATGGAGGGAGTAGCAATCACAGTGTACACTCAAACCTGTATCACCCATATACTGCACAGCAACAGCGACAAGGGCAGCAGGGTTGCCAGCATAACTTTGATGGCAATGAGTACCAACAGAACTGTCCATCACAGTTACAGATGCCAGGTAATGTCTTGTATTTCTGTCTGGTTAGAATTCTGCAGAAACAAAACTAATTAAAAGTTTTCCAAACCAAATAAGTTTATGTCTGTAAGGTCTGACACAAAAATAACGAGACTGATGGTGTAACTAGGCAACCAGTAATATTGTGGGTGAAATAAATGTACCATATTTGACCTTGATCTATCCTCTACCAGTGGTGCAAGTTTCAAATTGATTGCTTCACTCATTAGCAGTGGACGTGTGTTTCTGTACAGAAATGTTTTTACACTCGGTCAGAAAATGTCAGATTGTAAATTGGAACAGCGTGTTAACAATAAGTTTTTCGTTAAACTTGAAAAATCTGCGACAGAAACTTTTCAGTTATTGACTGAGGCATATAGGAAAGATTGTTGTCATGTGTGTTCGAATGACACAATCGATTTTGGAAGGCAGCAAAAGCGTGGAAGATGATGAGCACCTGGGCTGTTCACTCCCATCAAGTTTCTTTTATATCAAGGGTGTTGCGATGACAGAGTGGGTTCTCATTGGCCAGGCGGTAAATCAGCAATATTAGATCGAAATCTTGACAAAATTGCGCGAACGACGAGAAGAAAATGGCCAGAGTTGTGGAAAATTGGGTGGTTTGTCGCACCAGGATAAAGCGTCAGCCCACACAGCTTTGTCTGTGAAGCAGTATTTGACCAGTAAGAACATTACTGTTTTTTACCACACATCTTGTTTACAAGACCTGGCTCCCTGTGACTTCATTGTCTTCCCCAAGATCAAATTCGTGCTCAGAAGGATCAATTTAGAGATGGTAGAAGCGGTGAGGGCAAAAATGACAGTTGCTGAACTGTCTTACCAAAAGTGATGTACAGCACTGCTTCCAAAAGTGGCAGCATTGTATGCAGCTGTATGTCAACTCCAAAGGGAACTATTTTGAGGAAGATCACAGTTAATTTTTGTAACTATGTAAATAAAAATGTCAAATAATTTCAGACACTTTTCTTAAAATATATTATTTCAGTGCATTGATATTTCAAGTGTTTTTGTTGGAGAGATAAGCAATGTGAAAATGCTGTCCAGAGGGTATTTAAATTGACAACTTTGTGAACTTGTCTTTTATCATCTGCTAATTGCTACTTTTAATGGTTTCAAGGTAATATGTAAGCAAGGAAATTGCTTCAAGATGCATATTACACAAACTAAAAGCTGATCTGAATGCAAGAAGAAAAGATCTTGCATAGAAACACCAGAATTGTTACTAAATCATTCAGACTAACTGTAACAGAATATCCGTTGTTTTATTATGTGTTGCCCATCTTGTCTTATGACATTTTATTGAGTCACTGTGTTTCTTTGCAGGTGAGTTGGCACGTGTAGGTCACAGTGCAATTGATCGAGGGATCCAGTCATCACTTCCAAGCCTGGCAGGTGAATCATTAGCTGCCAGGCTACATCTGCAAGGAGTGCCCTTGGATTTGGGTGAATATGACTTGCGGAAATTTGAGGCTATAGTGTCAAAAGACCGTCACGGTGGTCTAGCGGTCAGAACACTAGCCTTGTAAGCCTGGGGTCCCGGGTTCAATTCCCGGTGGTGCTCAAATTTATAACTTGTGTTGGGCAAGGCCGTGGCCTAGGCATCACGGAGTTTTCCTCCGGGGGCTTCCCCGGTTTCTCCGTGTCATCCCAACAATTACTCCACTCACACACAGAAGAAGGCAATGGCAAACCACTTCTGATCATCTCTGCCAAGAATGTATATATGTATGAGCAGGTCCCTGACAACCTGAAGAGGTTGGAAGGATCCTGTTCATAATATATGGACCTGTCGTCAGACAGAACACTACAAATAAAATAGTGTCAAAAGAGTTTGAAAGTAATGATTTTAGCCTGATATCTAGTGGGTGATTATCTTGTAATTGCATTGCATCTCTAATACTTCACTGCCAGCTAGGAAAGGGATAAATGAGATATCTTAATGACGAGATGCAAAGTTTGAAGTTTGTATATTACAGGTCCAAATGGCGAATGGGATGCTCCTGACTCCAACAGTGACTGTGAACATCAGTGGCGTAGTCCTGGTGGTGGTACCGGTGGTGGGGAAGGCTCAACAACTGCAGGATCCTGGGATGACGATCATGCCAGTTGTTCAAGTGGGGATGCTAGTGACACATGTTGCTCCTGTAGTGAATCAAGTTGCCTCTATGCTGACACAGCGGAAGTGATGGCACAACACGCACAGGTTAGTAGTCTGGGACAGCTTCGCTTTAGTGTTATCTTACTTAACCTCAATATTTGGTACTGTGTAGGCACTATGATGAAAACTAATTGGCCTTTCGTTTAGGAGTATCTAGATAATTTTCCTGCAGCCAAGAGCATCCCACATTCATATAAAGTGTACAGATATAATCTTGGGGCTTGCAATGAGGTATTATGTTTATGTTGTGTGAAACCTTTCTCTCTTTGTGATTGATGTAGCAGAATTGCTCACACATGGGAAACAATCCTCGACATGTGCGGCGGCCATATCACCAACAGAATAGTGGAAATATGTCAGCAAGTTGTGGCCGACCAGTGTCACCTTCCTACAGCACAGACTCAAACTACAGCTGCGCAAGGCCACCTCATGCCAGGCCTCCTCATAGAGTGCAGCACCAGAGGGGAGAACCTACCTCCCTCCATCACACACGTAGAGGTATGATTAACCATCCTGTGAAAATATGATGTAGTGCATGGAATGCATCTGTGTGTGTATCATAAACAGGAGGGCTGGATTGATAAATGAGTCAATAAGTAATTGGCTAGGATTGAGTGGATGCACAGCATTTGTTTCAGATGGAAAATCTCCAGGCAAGAATTCTGTATAGGTTCTTTAACTTGTAAAAAGGGGTACTTGTAATGCATCGTAACTGCCTCCTCCTACAGAATTTCCAGTTTCTTAATTTTCAGTCATCCTATTATATACTGCTTTGTAATCTGACCTACTGACAGTGTCATGAAATTAACCACAAAATAAGGTCTAACTCTATAAAACTAGTGGATTCATGTACTGCTGTGTACCTTTTTTGCATTGGGACCAATTTACAGAGCTCAAAATCCTATACAAGCTTTAAGTGATATGATAACTATATGATTTACACTTTATTTAATAAATTGTTGGTTTCAGATAATACAAATATTAATGTAATGATTAAAACAAGAAAAAAATATAAATGTTCTTTATATGTGGATGCAACATCTGCATCTGGCTTCGAGCATTCTTGTATTATTTCCGTATCACTTAAAATTTGTTTTACTGAAATTTCATAAAACATATAACTAGCATGCATTGCAGTGTCTGATTGTAATTTGACTGAGATATTTTTTGATGTTCAGGAATGTTTTTTTGAAGCTCAACTGTTTTGTCTCTCCTTAATTGACCTTATATGCTAACGAACTATGAGGTATGTTTTGATTTGTGGTGCCTGGTAATATTGCATTTTTTAAAATCAGATCTGCTGTATTACATTGTTTTCTTCAGTGACTTTTCTTTTTTAAGCTGTAAACATAGTTGGCTACAACATTTTTTAAGAAAGAGAATAATGTTAAGATATTTGTCATGAGTGAAGAACAAGAGTCTCTGCAGAATTAGGTAACTGCACAGTTTTGCACACATATAATAGTAAACATTTCCTCACCTACAGTAAAATTCTGATCTAACAAGAACTACCAACACACAAAGTCCCTTTTGTGAATGTTTTTTTATGCGTAGTCAGTGTGGGAATGTTTCAGAATTTGTGTGTGTAAATGTGCAGCATTTATTTGAACTTCTTAGTAGTAAAATTTTTAATTTTTTTTGGATATAATATTTTTAACATTAATACGTTTAGATTTTTTTAAAATTACCACAGATCACGCTATGAAGTATGGTTGGTCACCATTGATATTTGCATTTGTAGCAGCACTTACAAATGTTTCCCAGTATTGAAAACCTTTCCTCTAAAAGAAATCAGGTGTAATGTGCCATAAGAAATAGGACAGTGTTCTGTTTATAGGTTTCCCTTAAGATTGGATTTTACAAAATAGGACCAGTCCCATGGGACTCATTATTCAGTTGTAGATGTATTCAGTAACACATCACATGGTTGTGTTTCCTGCACACAGATGATACCCCAGCATATGCCAAACCCAACTACCCCACCTCCCAGTCATCTTGCAACAACACCCTGAGTAACTCAAGCCAGCGCCATCACACACTAACCGGTAGTGGGAATGCTTTTGCAAATGGTGGCGGTTGCACTACGTCAAGCTCCAGTCCAGGTGAAACGAGTGATGCTCATACTCTCCACAACAGTGCCACTACCAACACTGCCAACCCAATGCGATAAGAAACTCACCTGTTCATTGGTTTTATGTGTATGATCTTGGTGGTCACATTGCATTGGAATATTTTGTCGATAAGTGGCAGGGCATAACTTATCCAGCTACCAAATTGTCACAGTAAGGCCTCTCATTTTATATGTGTTCGCAGTTTGAACGCCCATAAATGGTCTTGTATGATGCTTCATTTTGATATTGTCATTTCGTGATAATGCTTGTCTTCTGGGTTGTGACTCTGTTTCGGCTTATAGGTAGATACCAGTGTTATGGAGGAACATACTGTTTCCATCTTCAGGGTTGAAGTCCACACTGCATGAAAACCCAGAAGACAAACATCACCTTCACTGCCATTAGAACCTCAAAGCTCACATGCATATGACACTTTTTGCAGTCTCTGTTTTAACTCAATAAGTTGTTGTTTTGAATATTATAAATATTGTGATGTTATAGCATGACAACTTAGTGCTGAACCATCTGATACACGTGCATGAACTGGATGATAATGTTAAGTTTTAGCTAGCGATGAAAAATGTTGAGGCTGCTTTATATCTCAGCTTCATTGTGTAGTATTTGAGGTTTTCACGGCGGTGAGTCTGAAGATTGCTATCTGCTGGGTTATTGTGCCATGTAGTCTGGTAGAAGTTTACTGACGTTTCAGAGGCAGCAAACTTCTACCGGACTACATGGCGCAACAACCCAGAAGACAGCAGTCTTCAACCTTTTTTACTTGAGTGAGGAAGTTGCCACACTGGATTGTCCGTCAGCTTATCGCTCCCAATCACTCTTACTCTGCAGGAGCCCTGCCCTTGTGGTTCAGCACTAAGTTTTGGCACTATGCATTGTGCCATTGTTTTCATGTTTAAGTGAGATAAATGCTGCTCTTTCTAATACTGTTACATGTTATTTTTGTCATCTGAAAGATACATCAAATGTAAATACAGTTATGGCTGTACCCAAATTATATGGATTTTTTAAGGAGTAATATAATTTCGTAGAATGATTTTTTAATAGACTTCGATAAGAATTTGTGTTTTATAATTTATTTGATTTTTTGTACAAGAACTGCCATGCTAAAGGCTTGATGAACCATTAGTAATATGTCACATAGAGAGGTGACCGTTTACAAGTGTTGTTAGAATTACAGGAAACAGTTGCAGTTACATAGCTGAGAGTTAGGTATCTGGCAAGTGTCCAAATTCCACTTACACAGTCCTTTTATTGCCACATTGAGAGTATTGAATTACCATTACAAACCATGAATACATATAAGTGTAAATACTATTAGTTACATTCACTTTGTGGGCTCAGCAGAGACATGTGGACGCTTGTATTTTTAAATCACTTTCTGGGATGATAATGTGTGACACTGAAAAATGGGCTACGTGAATTACTGAGATGAGATTAGTATGGGAATGAGTATGTGTTTTATGAGGTCATAAAAATAACATTTTACGGATAACAGAGCTGTGGATGAAAATATCAAAAGAATGAGCTCTGGTAGAATTTCTTCCATATTTGGAAAAATATCAAAAGAAAGAAGGAAAACATGGTGAAAAGTCTCCTGACAAGATATATTGTTATGTTTTGTAATGCCATTAGGAGTTCAATGAATGAAACAATGTTAAAATTCAGTGCCATTTGCTGGAGGCATCTTAGATTTGTTTGTATGTAGGAATTTAGATTCTCACAGGGATGGTAAATTTCTACGACACTACGTCGCACCACAACCCAGAAGACACTTATCTTTTTTTTATGTGTTGCATTCAAACCCATATCAGATGTTGCATCCTACGCTGTTTAAACATTCTTCACAAGATCTTGACACTGAACTTATAACTTTCTATAATATGCTGGTTGTTTGTGGTGGGGGGGTTAGACCAACTGACAACCAGGCCTACCCATTGTCAGCTGCGTATGACTGCTTATCCAACATATTCAGGACTAGCCTTCATATCCAGTGGACTTCTTCATCTGCATTGTAAGGCTGCACCATCTGATAGTGACAAAGACCGACTTAACATGGAGTCAGAGAGAAGCAACAAAAGAAAGAAAACTATTTTTTAGCTATGAGTTCAATTTTGAGAAGGTTTGAGAGATACAGAAACATATTTTGCATACTATCCCAATGTTTGTCAGATTTCTAATTGCATACTGCTCCAGTGGATAAACTGTCAATCTTTCATCTATTTCAATGATGATATCAGTGTCTCAGAGCATGTGAGATGTGTTACAAGGATGTTGCTTAACACAAAGTTGCTACTTTCCATTGACTTGGTTCTTGAGGTGTTCATCTAACTTGGCTCCTGCATTGGGAGGAAACTGTTCCATAATTCAGAGCAAATTTTAGCAATATGATAGTAAAATGAGATCATTGTATACTTTCACCAGAGGGTCTTTCAGTGCTAGTTTATACCCATGGGTCAAGTAATCTTGCCTAAGGAAACACACACAGAAATTTTGGATTAGGTGAACAAACCATTCTATCAGATATTTATGAAAATTAATACTTATTTTGATTCCTCAAACATTCTAATGTGTTTAAGGTTTTACATGAATTGTACGAAACCGTTGGACAAAAGACAGTTAAGATATTGAGGGCGATCATTAGCGCTCGGGGGGTGGGGTGTATACTTGTTTAAACAGCACCTGCCGTCATTAATAGTGGATATTTTAATTGAAATTATGTGCTTTGTGGAAATATTTCCCAAAAATTGTCATCAGGTTTAGATGAGATTCTACCCATATTATCCCACCCTTGATATTACCAGTTGAGGAAGTTAAATAGGATGCCATCTTTCATCATTTTACAGCTCTTCAGCCTATTAAAATGATCCTTTTAGCATTGTTTGGCCGTATATCTTCAGTCGGCTTGTTTTTTCAATGGAGTGGTGCCTCCGTTTATTTGTTACCTTTGTGGTATCTTTTAATTAATTTATATTGGTGGAAAGCCTTAACTGTGGTAAATATCAAACATACTGAGAGCAGAAGAGGTTATTATACACATTTGTGGTATACAGACAGGTATGAGTAAATTGGCACAGTGGTAACATATATGACTCCTCGAGGTACCTGCTATAAGTCCTGGACAGAAATCAGCTCTCTTGGCAGATTTCATAATATTTTCATTATTGTCCATGAAAGTATGAGGCCATTACTACTTTTTTCAATATTCCTCTGACTTCATAATTTAGAATTGTCCTGTTACGTGGCATTTTACACAATAGAACCTTGGAAGTTGTTATAGCAGTGTTACATAATCAACTGAAGCAGGGTATTGCCTCATAATGGCGAAGAACAGCCAAGTAATGCAGGTTTTCACCATTTTATTTCTGCCCTCACCCCCACGACAGCCACACCCAGTGGTGCTAGACAAATGATACGATTTTAATAAAGGCCATTACATCCCCTCCATATTTACTTTAGTTTCATTATCCTAAATCTTTCATTCACTACTTAATTTCGGTAGATGGCTGTCTTCTTCAGACTCACTGTCGTGAAAACCTCAAATCCAACATAATTTCAGTGCTTTCATTGTCATTAGATATACATGAAGACCTGCAACTAATAGAATTTGTTCATGCATATTTCAACAGTTGTAAATTTTCTTGTTATCTCCCACAGACAAAATGTTGTCATAGTGGCTCATATAGTTTCAGTTGATTGGCTTGTGTTATCCAGTGACCATAAGGCTACTTTAACAGACCCAGTTTGTTTAGGCACTTCCCTAAATTTCACCCAAGGTTAGAAATATATTGTTTCTGATATGTTGTGATCTAAAGGTTGGACAGAATGACAGCATCCCATTATTACAACAGTGACTCATAATTTCTGAATAGTTTGTCACCTGTGGCTGGCCAATTAATGAATTTATTTAGTGTAACATGGAACGTGTGTGGGAAAGTGATGTATAGATACTGGAAAATGGCTGTTATGTTCATTTTTCTGATTTAGGCACGACCAATGTGTCATAACACACAACAGCCTCAATCGCCTGTCAAAATGCCAATAACGTTTGAGAAGCATTTGTAAGTAAATGTATACTACATTCAGTCCTGGATTTCTTTAACATTATTATCCTGTGTGTATATTTCACACTCTGGTATATACTAATTGTTCCATGGAACTGGATCTGTGCCATATGAATTAATTGAAGTCTGTCCTAAGTGGGGCTTCACTTCAAAGGTTTCCTATTGCTTTGTAAGATCAGATGCTTCACTTGTTTTAAGGGCATAGTGAATTGGTCCAGTGTCATGGTAATACTCTTACTCGGTGTCCTACGTGAGCGATTAAATGCGAGCGGTGCGAGTTGCGTGGGTGAAGCGGAAATATCAAACTGGCTGTTTGTGTGGCGCTGACCTAGGTTACAGCGAAGAGGTCAGGAGAGGGAAGCGGCCAAAGTCTGAGATCAAATATTTTGATATTTTCACGCGAGTCGCTGTGCTGGCCAGTAAGGTGCATGCGCAGGAAGGCTGTGTGCTTCTATTGGGGTGTCTCACGCAGGACACAACAAGCGATTCCCCGCTTCATATGACACCCCATGCTGCTTATGGAGCTCGGGTAGCTCGCTTGTTATCGCTTACATAGGACATTGCCTTAAGGACACCTCAGATTTTAAACTGAAGTTATTTTGTTTCATCTTCATCGTGATCTCATCTCACTCCCTAAATATTATATTTAAACTCAGAGTGGTTATTCTGCTGTTGGTGAAATTTTATATTTTAGAAGTTCTTGCTAATGTTGAAACAAACTTAATATTGTTTGGGATTTCAGGTTCCCATGGTGGCAAGTGTGAAGTTGACTATCTACTGGGATGATGCACCATGTAGTCTGATAGCAGTTTACCAATATTTTAGAGGTGCTTGATGCCTCCATCATGAGGGCATGTGTTGATCTCCAAGCCTTTGATGACCACACCCCTCTCAACTTGAGCCTGTCTTTTATAGAATGAGTTATTGATGTGGCAAGTAGAGGCCAAGCGAGAAGTGTCGGCACTTGCACAAAGGACTGATTTTTGTCGTATGAGATGGACCTGTCCGAAGCAAGCGCTAGAGGGGAGTCAGCTTCAGTTGGTTTGTGGCTCTAGCCATGTTTAGATCTGTGTGTCACCGCAGCTGAGGCTGTGTGACCCTCACTACTACTGAACTCCCCTCTTCTCAGCTTACACATCACGCATTTAGGTGCCACTACTACTCGCATGACCTCTACTCTGAGAGGCCCAAGGATGAACTTAGGTATCTCCATTATACATTATTAAGTCTAAATATAATGAAACATACGAAGAAATAAATAATGGTATATATTGAAGATGCTGATGTAATGATGTGTCCTATTGACTTGATGGTGGAGGCAGCAAGCACCTCTGAAGTGTCACTGATCTTCTGCCAGACTGCATGGCACTGCATTTCAGAAGACAGTCATCTTTAAATTGAATATTGCTTTAAATTGCGCAACATGTTTGCAGAATCAGTATATTTGCTAACTGCAGACGGTTTCTTCAGCCTCAGACTTCAAGCATCCACTGTTTTTAATTTGTGTATATGGGAAAGTTATTAAATTTCCCACTTAAGAGATCCATGACTGCTTCCAAATTGCCATTACGTTGTGTGAAGTATGTATTTTGTGTTACTTTTTAATATTTTTTTGTCTAATTTGTTTTAAATATGCAGTTGTATTGGGCTTTGATGAGTGTTAAGACATTAGCGATTTAACTATTCATGAAATTTCCCTTTTGGCCTTTATGTTGCCAACCAGTGTCCTTCGGGGCATAAATTCTGCAGTTAGCAAGATACTGCTGTATATATGGGTACAGCTCTACATGCATAGTATTTAAATACAAACAGAATAGGTTGAGAGATATCTCAGAAAAGAAGTTGCAGCCTCTAATAAGACGAATATTTTGTATTTTCCTTTTCCTTCACGTTTTCAAGGTAATTAAAGTTAACTCCATGTAGATATGTATACAAAGCATGTATTATTCCATGCTAACTTCAGTTTTGGATGATGTTGAAGAGTGAAGAAGACTGTAATAGAAAAGTTGTAATGTAAAGTGTAAATCAAAAACATTGTTTATTAGTATCCATGCAAATTATCATTGTATATAGTGTCTGGTTAATTAATTATATGGTATGTGAAGGGTAGATATCTGGAAGATTGTGGTAGATTGGAGTTCCAGAATTTTTGGGAAAAAGTTCCATGTACCAGGATTTGCCCATCTTCCAGAACCAGTTTGGTCATAATGGTTTGTTATATTTATTGTACAGGAATATGGAATTTAAATCCCCATATTGTAGGGCTGTCAGTTCTGGTGTTTAATGGTATTCTACTGCGATGTACTGTCAGCTGGACCATGGCAAATAAAGGTTTAACATCTAGTCACTCTCAGCTCCAGTTGCCAAATGCACAAATTATTCTAAACTATGTGAATAATTATTCTTGTCACCTTGATATGGTGTATATGAGCCACGTGGAAGGCATACCCGCCTTTCCTAAAAAATATAAGCCTTTAAAGTCTGTAATGCTTGTGTACATCAAAGCAAGTGAGTTTATATACATTGTATAAGTGCATCCTTTTTAAATGAAGAAAGTTTATAATTCTGAATGACTGGGGTGAATAGATGACTGTGGGGTTATTAGTACATGTATCACATATCTGGTAGATAGTTACTATAGGTGTAAACTGAAATTGTACATAACTGAGCAGGAAGTAATTTGTAGGTCTGTGTTACATTTCACTCGTCTCCCATTCCTTTGATCCACGTACATCAGAATTCCATGTGGTGCTCTCACCCTTTGTGCACACAACTTTTTGATATGAATTTTATTCATCCTTTTTTAAAACATTGGTGTTATTTATGTAGCATGTATAAAGGGTCCACTCAGCCCTGATTTTCATTGAGATGAAATTATAGGCCATAAGGAAGCCGTCCTATTACAGGTAGTGCATTGTGTGACAGGATTCTCAGTTTGTCATTACCCATGTGCATCATCTTTACCATCATCCATTGCATTCTCAGTCCCCCATATAATCATTCTACCAACTTATTACTTTCTATATAGGATTTGAGATTTTCACAGTGGTGAGAATGAAGATTTCTGTCTTCTGGGTTGCGCTGTGTAGTCTGGTCAATGTTTACCAATGTTTCAAAGGTCATACTGCCTCCATCATCAGGGCGATATATTCATCGCCCTGATGACGGAGGCAGTATAACCTCTGAAACGTTGGTAAACATTGACCAGACTACACAGCGCCACAACCCAGAAGACAGAAATCTTCAAACAAATAGTTGTATCCACTGAATATTTATTTGAAATGTTTGCAAAATTCTCCCCACCACTTCTTCTCAGTGACTGCACTCATATAATAAGAGGGAAATATCTAGGGACAAGAAAGTAGATCAGAATGCATCATAATAGAAAGGCCATTTTCAGTATTTGGGAAAGTATACTCTAAATGTTTGTATCCTTGAAATGTGGTTTGTTTTAACATAACACAAAAGTGTTATCATGAAAAATCTGTAGACGCGTTTCTTCCATCATTAAAAATTTCATGTTCTGAAGCACAGTGATGCTTCAGATTTGTATAAAACAAACTTGTGTAATAGCCATGGTATTATCCAGATAAAAAATTGTTAACAAAAGATTTTTTGTTATGTATTAACTCAGCTGCTATCTCCAAACCTTTGTCATGAATGTGCACACATGTTTTGCTCTTAAAAGCTGTTTTTACTTTTGAAATTAATCTGAAATAATCAGAAAGGAATTTGTATTTTTGAATTAGACTAATTTTTCCTCCAGAAATTTTCTCAGCTAATTTGTGTTAATATACCATGCAGTCCTTTTGCTATATAAAGTGTCATAAGTAAGTTGCAGTCTGAGATATATTCTCTCTTCATAAGGATGTCGTATAATAACTAGATATCAAAAGCAAGAGTTTGATGTAGTGGTGTGGTCAAACAGAAGCTCATCTAAATAATATTTAAAACTTCAGTCTGTGTTTCAAAGAAAAAACAGTGCTTCTCCATTTAAACATTAGTTAATTAATGATTTATGGAAACTGTGGGTAAAATGCTAAGGTACTGATTGTTAAAGGATGTAGTACTTCCAGTTGCCACTGTTCTTTAAAGGGTAAGTAGTATGTTTTGTTACCATTTGACTTTATATAAGTAATGACCTTAATGCAAGATGATCTGTAGGTCCAGGACATTGCCAACATTCTTGGAGCAAAATTGATCTCTCTTTATATATCTAGCATTCAGCACTAAACACTAGGTCAGGCCTGCACAACTTGAAAGTATAATTGGGCCAAAATGTAAACTATGTAAGTGCTTTGGGCTGCAGTCTTTTATTTTTTGTATAATAATTACATTAGTCAAAAGTATTTGAAGATTTTGTATTAATTGTATGTAAATAAATACACGAATGTGTTTTATTAATTATTGCATTAATTACTATTTAAATTTATAAGAGCATGAATTCAGTAACTAACAAGTTTTTATTAATACTTTGGTTATTAGAAAGTACAAACTTTTATGATAGGATTGGTAACGTTCAAGAATGTTAGGTTTTATTGTACTTGATTCATTTTGAAAGATGATTTTTCAGGGACCTGTATACAATTGAGCCAATCACCCCTGGGCCAGAAAAAATCTTTCTGGGAGCCGCATGTTGTGCAGGTCTGCACTAGGTCACTAGTTGTTTTAATAACATTCTATCTGTCCAAAGGAGAGTGTAAAAGCACTGTAAAGTAACTAATCATTATGTAAATACACATCAGAATGAAGATAAACTTTTTATACCAACATATTTGTTCAAAAAGAATTTAACTCTATACTGACTTCTTCCATCTTTCAAATTCAGGATCTGTATTTAATATGCAGTGTAACTCATTTGTAAAGTTATTTCCCTGAAGAGACATTGAATGAATTTGCAATGGCTGTCAAGAAGTTGAAGTCTGAGTCATCTGACAAGGTGAAACTGAATGTCATTTGTTATTTATCCTATGCACAATATTTTTAATGCAGGGTGCCACTGAACTATTACATGTATCTTACCAACATTTTAACAAGAAGTGGATAACACATTTCTCTGTTTTTCTCAGCTGATATGTACTAACACCTATACCTCCATCAACTATGACTTGACCTAACTAGATGTTTATACATGACAGTTAATCTCTCTGGGGGACTGAACCTCTTTCTAATGTTGAAGGAGGGTCTGCAACTTGTAAATTGTACATGTATGTGGCACTCCAAGCTAAGTAACTGAGTAACTAATATTTATGAAATAGCCCTCAACACTGAATGGTTTTTTAAATTATATTTTACATATAAAAGTTCACAAGGTTCTTCTAGTCACTATACAGCTATGAAATATTTTATTTTCAATGGAGTAATTCAGATAATGTGGTCATATCATGTTTCTCTAGGTGGATCCTGTCACAATACCATTCAGCTGGTTTTGTTATTGTAACTCTTGTAGCACAAGCTGTTTATTGTATGAAAGTGGGTTCAGCATATTCAAGTTACATTTTATTTTGTCAGTGAAACTGATTTAGTTTCCATGGTAGCTGCTGGATGTCTGTGAAAGGTGGATTGTTCCTTTTTTCTGTCACATAGCACAACATAAAACATTTCAGCTCTTAGGCCAGCAGTGAATGGGTTAAATAAGACTTAATCAAAATTATGTAATTCCCATAGCCTGTTTCTGATATGCTGACAACATGAAAATGGTTTTAATCTTCACATCTCTCTAAGAACTCTTTAATATAAATCTAACCAAGGTGAGACAGTAGTTGGTGGAAATATGTTTAGCTGGGAAAAACTAAATTACTCTGGATAGGATGTGCCTAATTTTCCACTACAAATCCCACAGGACTGTTAAGGGATTGAAGCCAGCAGGTATAATCTATCATCAGTTGAACAGCATTTCCATCTGATCGTGTAGACATTTATTTAATCCATGTAAATATTCTTGTTTAGTTGATTATAAAGCACCAAACGTGATTTTGCAACAGTACATGGAACTTTCCAGTATACAATTCATTTACTAAAAGACAAAGTATGTCCTCTAACCATAAACATCTGAATTTGAATGAGACTTATTTTTGGATGTGAATCCAAATTGGAGTGTGGATATGGGTACTCTGATCCATTTTTTCACATTTTATGAGGCAATATTTGTACACAGTGTAGTAACAACACAAAGTTTAATTAGCTTAGATAAGACAGTTTTGACTTACCTCAACCAGTTGTCTTTGGTTGTATTTTTTATATTTACTATGTTACTGGAGTTGTGGACAGTTTTTTTTTTTATTTACAGACATCCTGTAGTGGACTTACTCTAATTTTTAAATATCAGACCATGTGTCAACCATATCATCTTTCTGTACATAATTCTAGGTTATGTATAGCGGTGTAATTAATATTGATAGAACTGTATGCCATTATGATAGCAGAGTTTGTTATTTGCACGTCCATATTCTGTAAATACTGTTATTTATTTGTAATAGAAATAATAACCAGTCTTTTTAAATTCCTTATGTTTCATCCACCAAAATAGAAAATTATAGTTGTTTCTATTGGATGGTGAAGTAGTGGTCTTAAGCTCAGTGACTGCAAAGATACAACAATCTTGTGCTCTTAATTGTTCATGAAAACGATACAGGAACGATTTCTCTTAATAAA
Organism: Zootermopsis nevadensis; assembly: GCF_977971745.1. Lineage (NCBI taxonomy): Eukaryota > Metazoa > Arthropoda > Insecta > Blattodea > Termopsidae > Zootermopsis > Zootermopsis nevadensis. The sequence goes on along the minus strand of NW_028259192.1, from coordinate 5,244,774 downwards.
ATGTTATGATAGTAACAGAACTTGTATTTATTGATACTACCATTGGAAACGGTAGCTTTTCTCCTGCATGACTATGTCTTGTGTATGCTCTGTTATGGTTCAGCTCTTTGGTACAAGGTCAACTTTATCTGACAAGAAAGTTCACACATTTGTGGACCTAATGGGCAGTTCAGTACACTTGAGGCATATCTCAAAGTTAAATTAAAGCCCCAGTTGCAAATTTGCCTTGCTTATTATGATGAACCTAATTTTAATATCCATTATTGCAAGAAGGAATTGATTGAAGCCATACATAATTATGAAGCTCTTTAAGACCTAGTACAGGTAAGCCAGAAGAAAAATGGCCCAAGTATTCTGGTAACTTAGTTTCATGCTGCTTCTTGACTACTTCCATGGTACAAAATCTTGATCAATGAATACTATGGGTCCAACTAATCTAAAATTCAAAGTAGTGGTCAAAGCATTGCTTTTGTTTTTGCAGGTTGGGAATTCTGTCCTCCATACTCTAGTAAAGCACCAATACTTTTAGGGTAAAGTTAGTTGGTAGATTGTTATTTTGTAGGATTTTTTTATACCATATTCTACATCCATCATATTGTTACACTTAGTTTGGTAAACGTGTGGATGGGAAGGTGTTGGCCAGTAGAAGTAAGAGAAAGATTGGGGTGGCTTAGCAGGGAGGAAGGGATTATTCCCAAAGGCAGGCGTGGAAGTGGATTTTTCACTCTGGTCCACATGTTTTGCTGGATTATAGATCCACTGGTCATGCTGTAGTAACTCTTAAGAAATTTCTTGTTATGGAGGAAATGTTTACCATTTAATGTATAACCGTCCGTCATTGGTCATCACACTTAAGGAAGTAGGTCTTAGACATGCCATAAAATGTAAAAGCTTTTGTATGTACTGGTATTCATCAACTTTTGCTTTTAGAACCAACTTTTAAGAGCAGCTGTCCAAGGCAAAAGAAAGAAATGTTCATGGGTACGTGGTGTTTTCTAATGTCAACATTCTTGGAACCTCTTCAAAATGCCTTTGTATATGGTGGACATTAATGAAATACAAAGAAAAGTGTTCTTGCTTCTATGCTATGTTATGTGTGGACTACTATTGATCAGTTTTGTCAACAGTAAAATGAGTGGTCCTGTCCCGCGCGGTCTGAGGCATCATGCTTCGGACCGGCGATATGGAAAGCACGCTGGTTCGAGTCTCAGGGGAGAAGAAATTTTCTCATGAGCTTTCGACCAGTGTATGGGACCGGTGCCAACCCAGCATCGTGAGGAAATTGGGGAGCTACAATGAGTAGCGTAATCCGGTCAGGAAAGCTAGCAATGGCTGGGGGTTTGTCGTGCTAACCACACGTCGCCCTATATCTGGTTGGATGATCGTTCACCTCTGCTTAGGCATGTGAGTGTGAGGCCAGCAGTCAAGCTAGTTGGCTTTGGCTCTCTGGAGCTGTTACGCCACGGATTTAATTTTTAAAATGAGTGGTCCTATATAGTGTTAATATCTTCATACTCTGAATTAACATGCATCTTTATACCCATGTTATCTGAAATGTGCATGAATGCCTTGACAGAAAACAGAGGTGACCTGAATTCTGAGCAGTAGCAGGAGAGTATGATTAACCTAACATTCACAGAGTTCTGGCATTATAGCAGAATGGTCGGTCTCAAGCCAGTACTTTTGGCACAGGACACCAGCCCCTTACCAATGACCACTATTACTTAAATGGTACAAAACATTAATATGAGCCAAGTCTTGACTTGTTAGACTCTTAACAGTTTCTTTACAAGTGGGATCTTAAAACATTCATGTCATCATCGTGTACACACTCCTGCCAAACAAATTACATTTTATGTGGAACCTGTAAAAATTTAGCATATTTATTTCAGTTATACCAAATTTCACATGTCTGCTTTCAGAGCTTCATCAATTATAACCATAAAATTAAAAGTACATACTGTTTGCAAGGCTGTAAAAAATATGTGGAAATGAAGAGAAGAGATTGGCGCCAGATAGGTGAAATTGGAGGACCACATCAAACCAGTCGAAAGACCAATGACAAACAAACAAAACTGTTTGCAACTGCAATCTTGAAACTTGCAAGGAATGCAGGAAGTCTGAAGTGTTAAGGGCTACTGCATAGCAGACGCTATCTTTCCTCCTTCAACCCACTTCCTCACACAAGTCTCAAGATTACAATTGTAAACAGTACCATGTTGTTGTTTCCCATTTTAAATACAGTTAATACATATAAATTTCATACATGCAATTTTAAAAGAGCATACACATTATTAAACTTTTGTGCCTATGTTGAAATTCCTTATAATTGAAAATTTGTCGAGGAAGTGATGTACAGAATATTGTTACATGACATGCCCTTCCTCTTATTACTATATAATATCGAAATAGAAACTACCATAATTTTTTGTGCTTACAGATTCTGTGGAACCTTAAAATGTGCCAAGTTAAGGAAAATAATTTTTTAATGTTTGTAATTTTGTTAGATTTAAATAATAATAAAAACTTTGTCATGAATTTACAGTGTACAGAAGGTGAATGAAGAAGCCTGAGGTTTCTCTCTGGGCCCAATAAATCATCATACACTGCCTCGTGGGTGAGACATCAGAGAAATATTACAAGAGTTACCAGTGAAAGAAACTTGTCTACAAGACCTGTGTGTATTGATTGCTATGCATTTCATGGAGTTAAACAACATGTTGATTTATTCTGAATCCTGTAGAGGAGAGGTTCATTGAATAGTGAGTGGTTTATCAGGATGAATGCAAGTGGAAGTAGGTATAGCCTATTTCAAGGTACTGTCATGGTGGGGAAATGAAGAAAACCATAGAACATTTCGATCAAAGAATATTGTTTGTAGGTGAAATTTGAACTGGGTGTGTTTACTACTAAATTAATTGGCTCTGTTCTAGTGAGTGTTTTGTCCTTATCTACTTAGGGGTTAAAGTCTGGCCACAGCCTTATAGTATTTGGTTTAAATCCCCTGTTCCTATATGACAAATGTTAACATGTATGGGGAACCAATGAAGTGAATGAAATCTGCATTGTAAAACAAATATGACAATTCAGGAATGAGATTCTGTCTTACACCATTTCAGTTTTTAGTGCTTCCATTTCTAGGATTACTAATTTTATCAAATATAGGGAGAGGCATTCATGAACATTCATTTGACACAAAAATTAATTACATACTTAGAGTAGATTCTAAGATGCATCTCACCCCCTGTTCTTACAACCCAAAGGTTCAACACCTGTAATATTAAAATCTACAATTGGCCACCATTTTGAGCCACTTCAGTCCATTTCCCTAATATTCATTTGATTATTTTCCGATGTCCTCTATCTTACAAATACCCATTAATTCCCATCACTTACAGCCACTATGCATTTAGTCTTCCCCCGTTTTTGTTTTCCAGTAGGTGTCAATGTATTAGTTGTTCAGTTATCTTTTCCACTTTTTCTGTATACCCATCAAATTTTATATTTGAAAATTTTAAAAGTAAATAAACAATGTGAAATCTCGGTATAGCGCGTATATTTTATTAGAGTGTATGTTGATATTTTTAGAGTGTGTAATTCCTGCCACTGTTGAGATGCAGAAAATGAAGTTACACAATTGTTTTGTCATTCTTACCACATTATTACTGTTATTTTCTGTAACTTTATCTGCTTTGGGCACTTCAAAGGGAGTGTCATATTCATTATCTTTTATAATACTATTCCAAAACTGCTGTGCCATAGTACACTGATGTACTGCCACAAGGTTACAGGTGAGCTACAAAGTTATGAAAAGTATAATATCTTATCTTCTGTAATTAGAATTTATAATACACACACAGACACACACTGGTTCATCATTGATAGTTTTAACATGTGCTATGTTTTTATTTTCATATGCCTTTATTCTTATAGGACAAGGATTTGTATGTAGATACATGTTTATGGTCACATACAGTTTTATACCCCTTTTTTGTGAGGTGAAATTTTATGGTGTGCTATCATGTGTCTTTGACAAATTAGAGTGTGCTGCAGGTGAAAAAGATTACAGAATATTACTCAATAATACTCATTACTTGTTTGTCTTTTACATTTCCATTCTTCATTGCTGCCACTCAGATGCTACATGATTGTAGTTCTGGTGTTTGTATTAATACAGAGTTCATTTCCTTCTGTATTCAATCTGACTAGTACAAGGAGCATTAATTTCTTTCTTTGTCTCAGTTACCTTTATTTTTATCTTTTATAACTGTTATATGCTTATTAACTTATTAATGAATAATCATAAGTACATCAAGCTCCTTGAAAATAAAATCTGTGGACTTCTTGCTGCCAGAGATTTTTTCAGCTCAATTAGGTAACCAATTAAGCTTTTATTTTCTGGCAGGACATATCAATGTAGATCAAACAGTATATCCAAAGAAGTGGTGTGATGGGGCCTGTTGTATTCAGGTGCCATGTATTACAAATTTTAACTTTGTTTATTATCATGAAAAAGGTTCTTCATCACTGCAGACAGAATTCACTGTTTCCATATTGCTAGTCACTGTTTATTTTATCCATTAACATCAGTATAATTACTGTACTAAGTTGCCAACTCTCACTTGCAAGAGGATTATTGATATGTTAATTCCTTTGCACAGCTGTTAACTAATATGCAAAGGGTTTTGTGTCAGGGAAGTAATGGCACCAAGTTATTGACTTGTGATATATTTGCTTTTTTTGGAAATGGTTTTATGTATAGGAGGTGTTCCCCCACTGGCATCTTCCACTGATTGTATCAGTTCTTGTATAAACCCACATGTATATTATTTCAGTTTAATAAAATTGTTTACTTTTATGAATGAAGAGTATTACTTTACATTGTTCAGTCAGTTTAATCTTCCTCTAAGTTCAGAAGGGAATGTAACAAACTTTTCGTCCATATATATGCAAATTTATTATTTCTATTTCTAATTATTTATTTTATATAAGTGATTAGATGTATCAAACATGGACAGAAGTGCATGTGCATAAACCTACAGCACCAAAAATGGAGACAGTTTGTTTCTCCAAAACATTTGTATCTACCTACAAGTTTTATGTTATGTATTAACCCAGAACATTGTTAAGAGTAAGAAGATAATGAAAAATTGTGCTGCCCACACATATTGAAATAGAACAGCAGACAACTACAGCATGATATGTGAAGGTCAGTAAATATTATGAAGGTATCACCACCTTGTCGAAGGCAATCTGCCGGGTGAGGAGGCTTGCGTGCTCAAATGACCCTTAGGGCTATGCCGGCCTGAGCTTCGGCTCATGGTAGGGTCACCCAAGCCGGACAGGTCTAAGGAGATGCGCTAGACTAAGAGTGATACCCTGGTCCTCCAGGTTGGGGGTTGGGTGTAGGGCTAACAACCTTTCACCTTTAAAAAAAATATGTGTTACGAAAAAATCAACCAAGCCTCGGATCAGGACGGACTCTTTGGCACGACCACGGCAATTGAAAAAGGACATGAGATTTGGTACTTGGAACATTAGGAGCCTCTATAGGGCTGGGGCACTGAAATCAGTGTGTAGGGAATTAGGGAATTATAAGTTAGACTTAGTGGCAGTGCAGGAAGTGCGATGGGAGGGGGAGGGCATGATCCCAGTGGACAATTTTACATTTTTCTATGGAAAGGGGAATGACAATCATCAGCTAGGGACGGGTTTTTTTGTTCATAGCAGAATTAGGGCAGCAGTTAAGAGAGTAGAATTTGTTAGTGACAGGTTGTCTTACGTAATTTTGGAAGGACGTTGGTGCGACATCATTGTCCTTAATGTTCATGCCCCAACTGAAGACAAAAGCGATGATATCAAGGATAGCTTTTATGAAGAATTGGAATCAGTATTTGATACATTTGGCAAGTATCACATGAAAATTCTGCTAGGAGATTTCAATGCAAAAATTGGGAGGGAGGATATCTTCAAACCCACAATAGGCAGCGAGAGTCTCCATGCACTTAGTAATGATAACGGTCTTAGAGCAGTAACCTTCGCTACGTCAAAAGATTTAATTGTAAAAAGTACAAAATTTCCACACCGTGATGTTCATAAATACACTTGGACTTCTCCAGATGGCAGAACACACAATCAAATAGATCATGTTTTAGTAGATAAGAGAAGGCAGACAAATGTAATTGATGTGAGATCATTCAGAGGAGCAGATTGCGACACTGATCATTATCTGGTGGTAGCAAAAGTGAGGGAGCGGCTTTCAGTAAGTAGACGAACTAAACAAAATTTTGACACAGAAAGATTTGATTTGAAAAAATTAAGTGAGGGAGAGGCAAAGGAACAATATCAAGTTGAAATTTCGAATAGGTTTCAAATTTTAGAGGCAAATGAGGATAATGAAAGTGTGGACATCAACAGGGAGTGGGAAAATGTCAGAAACTGCATCAAAATTTCAGCAAAAGAGAAACTAGGATACTACAGGAGAAAGCAAAATAAACCGTGGTTTGATGAAGAATGTTCAAAATTAATAGATCGAAGGAAGCAAACAAAATTTCAATGTTTGCAGAACCCAAACAAAACAAATGCGGATAATCTATGTAACGTGAGACGTGAGGCTAGTAGAACCTTTAGGACTAAGAAAAGGGAATACCTGAAGGGCAAAATTGCTGAACTTGAGACAAATAATAAGGAAAAAAACATCAGAGACCTGTACAGAGGCATTAATAACTTTAAGAAAGGATATCAACCCCAGACCAATTTGGTAAAGGATGATAGTGGCAAGTTGCTTGCAGATCCAATAAAAATTGTGAATAGGTGGAAAAATTTCTTTAGCGAGCTCTTAAATGTTCATGATACTGGTGATATTAGACAGATTAAAATGCATACAGCTGAACTGTTGGTGCCAGAACCTAGCTTAGATGAAGTGGAACTAGCCATTGGGAAGTTGAAAAGTTATAAATCTCCAGGAATTGACCAGATTCCGGCCGAATTAATTAAAGCAGGTGGCAAAGGGTTGCATATGAGGATCCATAAGCTTATTCAGTTAATTTGGGATAAGGAAGAGATGCCACAACAGTGGAAGGAATCCATAATTATTCCTATTCATAAGAAGGGGGACAAGACTGAGTGTGGTAATTACCGAGGAATATCGCTGCTATCAACCTCATACAAAATTCTATCCAACATTCTTTTGGCAAGGTTAACCCCATATGCGAATGAAATTATTGGGGATCATCAGTGTGGGTTCAGACGAAACAGATCAACGATTGATCAGATCTTTTGCATTCGTCAGATACTAGAGAAAAAATGGGAGTTCGGTGGGACCGTACATCAGTTATTTATAGATTTCAAAAAAGCCTATGACTCTGTGAAGAGAGAAGTGCTATATAATATTCTTATTGAATTTGGTATACCAAAGAAGCTAGTGGGTCTAATAAAAATGTGCTTAAATGAAACCTGTAGCAAAATTCGAGTAGGTAAATATGTATCTGAGACATTCCTCATCAAGAACGGTCTAAAACAAGGAGATGCTTTGTCTCCCTTGCTCTTTAACTTTGCGCTAGAATACGCCATCAGGAAGGTCCAAGGTAGGCAGGAGGGTTTGCAATTGAATGGGACACATCAGCTATTGGCATATGCTGATGATGTTAATTTATTGGGGGACGATATAAATACAATAAAGAGGAACGCAGAAGTTTTACTAGAGGCTGGTAGACAAGTGGGGCTGGAAGTAAATTCAGAAAAAACTAAGTACATGTTAGTATCTCGTCATCAGAAGACAGGCGGGCAAAATTATCTTAGGGTGGCTAATAAATCCTTTGAAAGGGTTACAAAGTTCAAATATTTGGGAACAACAATAACAAATCAAAATGATACTTGTGAGGAAGTTAGGAGGAGACTAAATTCCGGAAATGCTTGCTACTTCTCAGTCCAAAATATTTTGTCTTCCCGTCTGATTTCTAAGAACCTGAAAATTAAAGTATACAAAACAATAATCTTGCCTGTTGTTTTGTATGGGTGCGAAACATGGTCTCTCACTCAGAGGGAGGAACACAGATTGCAGGTGTTTGAGAATCGGGTGTTGAGGAGGATATTTGGGCCTAAGAGGGAAGACGATGGGGCGTGGAGAAAACTGCACAATGACGAGCTTAAAAATCTGTACTGCTCCCCCAGTATTGTGAGGGTGATTAAGTCGAGAAGAGTGAGATGGGCGGGACATGTAGCGCGCATGGATGGGACAAGAGGTGTGCACCGGGTACTGGTTGGGAAACCTGAAGGGAAGAGACCGCTGGGGAGACCTAGACGTAGATGGGAGGATAATCTCAGGCGGGATCTATGGGAGATAGGAGTTGAAGGAAACTGGATTTTGTTGGCCCAGGACAGGGTCCGGTGGAGGGCTTTGGTTAATTCGGTGATGAACCTTCGGGTTCGGTAAGCCATCTAGTTAGTTAGTTAGTTAATTAATAACCCATTTCAGACTTTTGGTTCTAATGATGGTCGAGTATGAAGATAGCTGTCTTCTGGGTAGAGTGGTGTGTAGTCTAGAAGTTTAGTGATGTTTCAGAGGTGCTTGCTGCCTCCACAATAGGTTTCTGCCCAACCAAGATGCTAACTAAGGATTGGAGCGCAATTTGTAACCCTGTAATTGAAATGCATAGCTGAAATTCGGAAATAGTGCCTCATAAACTATAAGCGGGAAAGTGCTTTAGAAGGCCTTGACGAATTCGGTGTAAGGGCCGTTATTGCTAGTTGGAGCGGCTTCCGGTAGGCAATAAGTCCTTTGAGAAAAGAACTTTTATTGGGTGGATATCTTCGGGTTGTAGCCAAAAAGGTTTTACTGCCAGCTATCGATTAATCGAGTTACTGCAGCATGAATGACAAATGCTGGTTTAATCTGTGTGCATCGTAAAAATGACTGCCGTGAAGTCTGATGCAAGGTTATCGACGTTTCCGATGAGCTTGCTGCCTCCATCATCAGGGAGATGAGTGTTTCATCATGGTATAATCTGTGGCGTGTCAGAGGGATTGAGGGACAACTATCGATTATTAAATTCCGATACTCCGGAAGTAATATTGTTCGGGTATTTGGCGGTGCCTATTTCACTCAAAGCTTGAAGTTATCTAAGAGTAGTGTTTGAAAACGTTGAAGTAACGGAATAAGACGTTAACACGCGAAGTGAAATGTGTGGGATTATGTGTACAAAGAAACACGTAGTAAGAATACCAATATATTACTTAACGATGGCATTCGTGAGATCGAAGTGGCTATGTAATTCTGCTGAGTACATGGTTAGGTTAGTAAGCAAGTCCTGTGTTGTATTGGTAAGCAAATGATATCAAAGTTGACCTGTGAAGTGAATTATATGGTCTTGAGAAAAGGAAAAAGGAACATCTCCGAATTTCCCTTTCTGAGCATCAGATAAATATCTCCTTGAAGAGTCCTGATGACGGAGGCAGTATGACCTCTGAAACGTTGGTTAACATCCACCAGACTACACAGTGCAACAACCCAGAAGACAGTCATCTTCATACTCATCGCCGTGAAAACCTCAAATCCTACAAATATCTCCTTTCCATAAATAAAATTGCTATATCGTACAGTTCAAACAAATATAGTTACAGTGATATTTTTGTATACTAAACCTGTTCGATGGTAACCTGTTAGGTTGTCGTGTTAAGTAAATCTGCCCTGCTACATGTCATCCAGGTACTTGAAGAGGAATATAGCTTCTAATTATTCTTCACCTTGGCACTAGATGGAGATGAGTGATTAGCATCACACCTTGGCCATGCTTTATCTCCGGGGGAAGGACCCCTGGTACATATAGGATAGGAGGCTGTATAGGCCCAGAGCTGATCTGGATTCAGAGGCTAGAAGGGAAATTCCTTGCTCTTGCTGGGGATTGAATTCCATTCTCCCAGTCAGTAGTTTGACACTATTCTGACTGAGCAATCCTTTCTCATTGAGGTTGCCATGTACTCAGTTGAATTATAAGTATAGTTCACTATGTCTTTCTTTGTGTACATGTTCATTTAGTCATCCAGTGATATAAGTGAACTTTCTCACCCAGCACAGGAACTGTGATATCTTCTGGCGTCAGAGAATGGCAGAATTTATTACAAATGGCTAAGAATTGCAAGGTAAGTGAGAACCATGTCACTTACATGATTAAATTGAAAGAACTTTTAAAAAGAAACAAATTCATAGAGCAAGCCAAAATAGTTCAAACTACATATATATATATAAGGTGTTAATGGATAATTAATTGGAAGGGATTTGGGAGGAAGGTGTCATGGCCTTATGTAAGGAATGATCCTGGTATCTGTGTGGACAGACTGAGAAAAACTAGAAAGCCCTCAGTCAGTCTCTGAGCTGAGATTTGAACCTAGTACAAAGCATGAGGGCTAACCACTAGGCTGTGGCATTGTTGCAAGTTTAATTTGAATGGTGATGTATGTATACAGTGTAACAGACTCAGGTTGTTAAAATAATCCTGGACTGATACGTGGGATGCCTTTACCTAACATGAAAGTTGGTGTATGGCATGCATCAGTGCAGTATGTATCATTGGATCTTCATTATTATTGTTATTTTTAAATTCAAGGATATATTAGGCATATTTTCACACACATTTTTCAAAATCTAAGTGACAAGAAGAATGAATATGTATTCTTTCAAAAAGATCCAATGCATAGCGATTATTTAATGCCTACTTACTTCCAACCCACTCTGTATATTTTTGTGGTACCTTATTCATCATTTCTCATGACTGGTTAATTAATGATTCTTTGTGGCCCATTTAGATCTGATCAGACTCCATACAGTTATTATATATTCTCTGCAAGATTTTCACAAAATAAGTACTTATAGGGCTGAACATGCCTGTCTATCCACATGATTCAACTTGACAGACTTCTGTGAAATTTGATGTGGACTTTATATCATTGGAGGCAATCCTAAACTCTTACTTCTAGTTTCCTGCAATCGTTTTTATCAACATAATGGATGAAGGATTTGAATTTTTCACAGTGGTGAGTCTAAAGATTGCTGTCTTGTGGGTTATCACACTGTGTAGTCTGGTAGATTTTCACCAGTGTTTCAGAGGTCATACTGCCTCCATCATCAGGATGACGGAGGCAGTATGACCCCTGAAACATTGGTGGAAATCCACCAGACTACACTGTGCGATAACCCAGAAGACAGCAATCTTCATGATGGATGGACAAACATGTGAGGTTAGGGCAACAGTAGTGCCACATAATATAGGGTCATACAATGGTGTATGTTAATAGATTTATAAAAAAAATGCACAAAGTCACAGTAATTCTTTATACATTGTAAAACAATAATATGACAGGTACATGAAACAAAACAATTTTTACTCTGTCAGAATTCAGTTACATGACCTCTTTCATATTAATCCAGTACACCACTGCAAGGTAACTTGCATTGTATTATTTTGTCACAGGTTTATATTATTTAAAGGAGATATTATTAATACATGATTTATATAGGTATAAATTGAAGTTAAGTAAGATAATTGACATTATCTTTTATATCTGCTTTTCCTTTAAAATGAACAAGGTAAGAGACATGTCAACATATATTGTAGGCTATAAATTGCAGTTATTGCTTAGTCTGTAGTGTGTATTAAATGAATGTCATGGCCGTGTCTTCCAAATTATGCTGTTCTCTCAACAATCACTTTCAAATAAACAAGTGAATGTGCAGACAAGAAAGGAGGCAACATTCAAAACACATACATGGCTCTGGGTGCTAAATTGGAAAATACATATATTAGATTGTTTGCTCCAGTTTCTTTTGTGAATAAAAAGAAAAATAGGCAAGATTTACAAGTATGCACTTCTTGACTTGTGTCTTATATGAATTAAGCTGAGATAGCTACTCACTGATGGGAACAAATTATTGGACCTGCTGGAGAAAATAAATCTGTTGAAACTGAGATGTAGATAGGAGTACCATGTGAAGTGTGTGAACATGTGGTGCATTGGTTTTCAAAGCTGAAAAAGGACAAACTATTCATAATTTCTGTTAATTTCCCTTGTTTGTTGCTCTTAAATTCATAAAATGTGGAGGTAAGGAATGCAGGAAAGTAAATGGAATGAGTGGAATAGGAGGGAAGAATGGGCGTTGTTCAGTGGGGTTGGTGAGCAAAGTGAGCACAGCTCTAGTCGAATAAAACTGAAAGTTTGTGATGATTTATCCTTTCCTTCAGATTAAGGAATTCAAATAAAGGTGTAAGAATAATGTATCTAACTTTTTAACCTTATTGTGTGTGAGTATTGAAAATAAAAATACTAGTGTCAGGTGTGTAAGTCTGTAAAAAGAAGAATTTTGATAATGTTGTTCCCAGTTTTTAGTAGGTAAAATAGAATGCTAGTATTCAGTGGCAAACTGAGCTAATGCTTCAGAATAGACTTTCTTACCAAGAAAACACCTAGAATAAAGATATGTAAGTAGATTGCTGATGTTCACATGCAATTTTTATGTAACTATATAGTGTATGAGGCAGTTCATGTGACTTTCTTGGGAATACCGAGTTTCTCTTATAGTACTTCCAATAAAACATCCTTGTAGGCGATCCAGCAGTGAAGTGCTATCTGGTAAGCTGCATACAGCAGAAGCAGTCTAAATGAATATACTATTGTGTAATGCAGATATTTCAGTCTGTAAAGAAATGGAGTTCAGAATAAAAACAATAATGAACATGATAATTACTGCAACTATGAAAAGTCTATGCATCCTGTTCAGAAAATTTATCACTTTATTTTTTTATGATGAATCATGGACTTAGTTAATTCCATTGCTGTGGCAGTCTTTGTTCAAAATATAATTAATGAGTTTGTGGACTTCTGAACGTATTGGTTTATCCCCAGTTTGGATCAGTTATGCTGGAATTTGATGAGTGCATGGCAATATATGTGATATGAAATTTCCAGAAGCTATGGAATCTTAAAATGAGAGCTAGGCTCAGGTTATAAGGTGAACTGTATATATTTCAGCCTGCCCAACATTGTTAGCTCCATGTACATTTAACAGCTGTTCCAAATATTGTTGGAATGTACAAGCAGATCTCCATTATCTTAAAAACACAAATAAGCCTTACCTCTTGTATCGCACTGATGACTCTTTAAGATGTTCAAAATTTTCTTGAAGGATGTAAAGCCTTAGTCCCCTAATCATGCTGAAAAGGTACACTTCCCAGTCTAGTAAAGTAATGTCAAATTTAAACATAACCTTATCTTGAGGACTCATCTTTCTCCAGAGATTCTGGACATTGTCATTATGGAAGATCCACCTTTGAGTGCTGTAGTATGCAATAACATCTGTGAACCTGTGAATTTTCTGGTATGCCTTCCACATGCTGTAACATGTAATACATTGTAAACTTGACTAGTTCCAAGCCATTTTGTGAAGTATCATAACAAGCTACATTTTAATGGTTACTGGCGATCAGAATAGCATCTGGCCCCAATAGCAGTGCAACGATTATACCTTTAATTGAGCACATGCCACTATTTAATTCTAGAATATCAAACCACAGTTATTTGAGTTTGTGATTTTTATTGAATTATTTGATGAGTAGATAATTACACATAACAGAGCATCTGAGTCTACTCTAAACTCATCAGTTAGTCTGAAGATGGTTGTTTTCTGGGTTGTTATGCCACGTAGTCTGGTAGAAAGTTACTAACATTTCAGAAGTGCTTGCTGCTACCATCATGAGGGTAATGATGGAGACAGCAGACATATCTGAAACAATTGGTAACCTTCTACCAATCTACACAGTGCAACGACTTAGAAGACAGCTATCCATACTTGGCACTGTGGGAACCTAAAATCTCAATATTTTTGCTATGGCACAACAGCCCAAAGTCAAGCCATGGTTTCCTCCCATGTGGGAGGTTTCTTTGTCTTTGAAGTGTGCATTTATAAGTTGTGAGTGACAAGCTCACTGCCTCTGCACAATTTCTACTCAATCCTGATTATTTCTGCTAGAGCCATCTAGTAGTGAATCAGGAGACTTTTGGTTGAGAAATGGCTGCTGAATTTTGCTTATGAAACATCTCATTCATGCTCGTAATGTTTTTTTACATGCCGTAAATCTATGAAATGGGATCGCTGACTTTACTTCCCCTCCGAAGGAACTTGTGCTACATATTTTTATCACCCTTAAAAATCCATCAACCTTTGGTGGGTTTGAACCTGCGAACCTTAGGTCCAGTGGCAAGCATGCCAACCACTAGTCCACTGAGGGTGACTAAAATCTCAATCAGTCAATCTATAAATCAAACCCAAGTTCAAGGATAATCCCTCATCATCTCTTTACAACTACTTATTTTGTGTTTGGCCAAGCTGTGTCATGAAAAGGGAGCAATTTAATAAAGGATTATAAATCTTTATATATAAGTTTGGTGTAAAGTATTTGTAGAGGCACTTACATTGGTTGTTTGCCAATGATCTTGGCTCCAGTGTCTATGAATATTGCTGGCAACAGGTGCAGAAATATGATGTATATGTTATGAATGAACCTGTGCTTGTTGAGTTGGAAGCAATAGTACCATATGCATTTAAAAGATGGATAGATAATTGCAACCTCATTGAGTCTCATGAACTCTCCCCATGTGATGGAATTCTGTATTGATGATACATAATTGAATATAGGGATTTTGTCTTCATTCTTACTTGTTTTGATGTCAGTATTAGGAAGTTTGTTTTCAGACCTGATAACAACACAAAATTAAGTCAGTTTTCTCCAAATAAATTAAAATGTAAGACCAAGTTACAGCTTTGGGAAAGGTAAATTGCTGCATAAAGTTAAATGGGTATTTTAATTTCAATTATGCAAAAACTAAAGTAAAGAAATGCTTATTATTATTCAGTTAAAGAACTGAAATTTTCTCATATGTTTCAAAACACTATGAAATTATCAACTCAGGGGGAGGAACACAGATTGCAGGTGTTTGAGAATTGGGTGTTGAGGAGGATAATTGGGCCTAAGAGAGAAGACGATGGGGCATGGAGAAAACTGCATAATGATGAGCATAAAAATCTGTACTCCTCCCCCAATATTGTCAGGGTGATTAAGTCAAGAAGAATGAGATGGGTGGGGCATGTAGCGAGCATGGATGGGACAAGAGGTGTGCACAGGGTATTGGTTGGGAAGCCTGAGGGGAAGAGACCACTGGGGAGACCTAGACATAGATGGGAGGATAATATCAGGCGGGATCTATGGGAGATAGGAGTTGAAGGAGACTGGATTTTGTTGGCCCAGGATAGGGTCCGGTGGAGGGCTTTGGTTAATTCGGTGATGAACCTTCGGGTTCGGTAAGCCATTTAGTTAGTTAGTTATGAAATTATCACTTTCCCTATTGTTGTGTGTGATTTTGCAGTGGGATCTCTTTCTAAATAATGAACATAAATTGCATACTGCAAAGAAATCATAACTCTTCACCATTACAGAGATAAACTTGCTGTGTTATTTAAGGAAATAATCACAGTTTACAGTGAGAATCTTGTGAAACCCATAAATACAAAATTAGAGTTATTGATTGTTGAAATAGGTGGTATATATATTTTCCATTGGCTTTAAAGGCTTAAGAAAGTTTTAGTATGATTTGAGGTTTTTATCTGCAGTGAGTTCAAAGATAGCTGTCTTCTGGGTTGAAGTGCCGTTTAGTCATCATCTGGCAACTCATTCCTATGATGATGGAGGCAGCAAGGACTTTGAAATGTCCGTAAACTTCTACCAGACTACATGGCGCTACAACCCAGAAGAGAGCTATCTTAAGAGAGTTCTGGTTTTATTTGTTAGCTGGATCTCAAATTATATGCAAGGTAAAGAAGGTCAAGTGTCTCTTTTCTTTAATTGTTTCAAATTATGAGATTTTACGGATCATCTTGCTTCCTCTCTGTACCCACTTCAAGCTGTATATATGTGGTAAGAGGGATATATATATATATATATATACACATATACACATACACATACATACATACATACACACACACACACACACACATACACAGTAAAACCTCTCTAAGTTGGACACGGGGTTCCACGAAAATGCGTCCAAGATAGAGGGAAAGAGAAAAATCAGATTGTGGTCTAATGACAATATAATCTATTTACTTACATATACTAACTACTGTAGACTTATTTGAATTAAGAATTATGACAATAGTATTAATAATAATCTTTTGAAGCCCACTCCCATGCATTGCACATTACACCCCAGCCTCAATAACATTTTCTAAAGTTTATTCCACCAATTTTTGCTTCCCCATCGCAAAAAGAAAAATTCCATTTCTGTTAACACAGTCTGAACTCAAATGCAAGCACAGAACTGATGGAGTTAAAACTGTGTCTTCTGCAATATTGCAGTTAAGGGTTCAGCAAAAGAATAGTTAAACACTTGCAGTGCATTCCAATGATGGGTTCAATGTCCATAAGATAATCCTCCAGAGAGGAGGCATTCATCAGTCAGAAATTCAAAATAACAAACTATGTAACTGAAAAAGTTTCCCTGAAAAGCATCGAAGTTAAGTGCATGAACCTGTCCAACTTACAACAAAAAGGGGTGTACAAGATATAGGGTATTGTGGACATGTAAAATTATAGGATATTTGCCAGTTCCAATTAAAAGTGTCCAATATAAAGGGGTGTCCAGGATATAGAGGTGTCCAACTTGAGGGGTTTTACTGTATATATATAAATGCAACTCACGTGTGCTCTGCTAGATCCCAAGCAATAGCTATTGCATTGTTGATGACCATGTCAACTGGAACAATGTCTGCTGGCATATCACTGTCACAATACATGGTCTTGAGAAGGCCCAATGCTGCTCCCGTCACTACTCCTACTGCACCATACAAATTGTTGATCCAGCTCACTACAGGTTCACTTGCAGTACTAACAACTGTAAAACAATCACATGAACTGGGGGTAATTGTATGTTCCTGTACTAAACTTAACATGGTAATCATCTGCAGAGGGATTTGTTTCAACTGTCTGCTCTCTAATTTTCTTTCTATATTTGATCCATTTTCTGACCCAACATACAAGAACGTCTGTAATGCATAAATAATTCTTTTTTATTATGTGTGTAGTAGTTATATGTGAAGCTAGATGTTTCCCTCTGTTTGCTGCGGCCTGCATTTTTTGTGAAAAGAAGTCCAGAATGTATTCTGAGGCTTTTTGTGAATTTCTCAAGGTCAATATTTGAATAGAACCTAGAAATAGATAACACTGGTGTTTGTAATTTACAGTATATATAATATTTGACAGTTTTACTTTCATATGAAATCATTTTATATTTTGTATGCAAGAACAGAAAAAGATAAATTATAAAAGTACACAGGCTTCCCCATTTGACATAATTTTGCTTAAAGAATTTTAACATTTATATGATTATTAAATAAGGTAATGTTTTCAAAATGCTGTTTGGTTTGTCTTCTACTGTCTATTTTAGAGGGGTTTTTTTAGGGTCTGGAAATCAAATCAGGCTACCTTCTATGCTATTTCCAATTCATCAGTCATGAATCATCCTGTCATTTGACTATAGAGTCTGAGCTGCTTACAGCATCATTAAGTAAGCCAGAAATAAAAATAAATAAATAAAGTATCCTGCAATATCATTCAACATTACATAACCTCACAATTTTGTACAACATAAACATCACTGAATAATCAATCAGTTTAAGTTAAACATGATGAATCTGGAACTAATAGTTTTTATTGTCACTCAGATGTAGTCTTTACCTTATGTTTTGAGTAACCTCACGTTTTCTGAGGAGAAGATTTGCAGATTACCTAGACCTTATGAATGCAAGAGTAGTAAGTGTGCTCTACTTACCAATAGAAGGCCGTAATATGCCTACTGGAAGACCTCTGCTTTCCTCTCTGATCAGATCCTCTGTTACAGACTTTGTAAATGAATATGTATTTGGGTAGTCACCTAGCACACTGGAAACAGTTTTGAGTTACAATGTGTACAATCATTAAGTAGTTCTATATAGGGGGATCTCGTTATACATGCTTTTGCTATTTACATATCCATGGTTTTATTTCAGTATTAGGAGCGCTGATATGCTGTCTGTGGCCAAATTTCAATGGCCTGTTACCTGCATCATACCTTCTCCAGGCTTATCAGAGATTGTGATGTAAGTTTGGTAACAGAGAATTCTGGTGCCAGTTTCATGTAAAAATGGCGATTGTCATACATTTCCAATTTTACATGTTTTTGTTGTACGTGATTCACACAAACGTGAAGTTGAGTGCTGAGGTTTATGCACTGGCTGCTTTACCCCAGAAGGGTAGAGGAGGTGTTGTGGACATGTTGGAAATTATAAATCAGCATTTCTACATACAGTACAGTTCTGATTAACCAACCTTCAGTTACCCAACATTCCATTTTATCCGGGGTGCTGTGAAATAAACTTTTTTATTTGATGCCATACTGTGTTTTGTCATAATTTAGTAATGTCACAAATTGAGTTGCTATGTTGTTTTCATTATTCTTCCATTTTTTATTATTTGTCAGTCCTTCAGTTCTATGTTGGTTGGTAATCAGGACTCTACTGTACTTGAAGTTGGTTATAAAACATTGGTGAACTTCTACCAGACTACATGACATAACAACCCAGAAGACAGCCCTCATTATACTTGCCACCATGAGAACATAATATTTTATGTTCCACGCATATGTTTTGCAATGTCTGCAGTAAGATTTATGGCAAGAAGTCTTGAAAAATAGCACACTGGAGATTGTTTTTCCACTACGACAATGTTTGCATTTACTTTGCTTTGTCTTGTTAGGAAATTGCATGACTGTTTTTCCTACCCTCAATATTTTCCAGATTTACACTTGATAGTTGCTTAGTACCTGACAGGAGGAGATTTAATGATGTCATTGCAATCAGAAAAATCATAAAATACAGTACACTTCCATAAATGCTTCCAACAATTGAAAAATCACTGGACTTCCTGTATCAGCTCGCAAATGAACTACTTTGAAAAGAACAGTATAGAATAGCCATTAAATATGTTAAATATAGAAGAAATTAATATGGAAATTTTTTGATCACATCTCTTAAGATCTTAAAACAGGCTGTGACTCCTCCCTCTTGTTTTATGTCTATTTTGTTATGCATAATTATACTTAAACTTGAAACTAATACTGCTTGCAGTTGAGGAAGTATTAAATAAACAAGGATTTAGTAAAGATTTCGCGGCAACTGAAGTTGTTGAAAGACTCTTGGGTTACAAGCTGCGTCAGGTGGCTGAAAAGTGAATAAACCATATCTTCTGGTAACGTTTCGAGAACAATCTCTGTTGTCATCCTCAGGGCTGCTGCATAACAAATCTGATCCTTTGTAGCACACTTGAAGTTCCCATTGGCTAGCATGCTACAAAGGATCAAACTTGTTATGCAGCAGCCCTGAGGATGAGAACAGAGATTGTTCTCGAAATGTTGCCAGAAGATATGGAGAGTCTTTCATCAAACAAGCATTAGTCTGACATGTTATTACTGCTTATTGGATTGTTAGGTTTCTATAAAACATGGTTATTGGTGGAATAGAAACTTTGTAGGATTTGAGGCTCCTACAGTGGTGAGTATGAAGATGGCTGTCTTTCGGGTTGTAGGTACTTGCTGCCTCCAACTCAGTGCCCTGATGATGGAGGCAGCAGGTACCTCTGAAACGTTGGTAAACTTCAACCAGACTATATGGTGCTATGACCTAGAAGACGGCCATCTTCAGCAGAAACTGTGGTTGAAATACCTACATTGGTGTAATAGTTTCAATTGTCTCTTGATCCAGTGATTCTATCAGCTGTGCTACCTCTGTCCACCTCAGAGCTGGCAAGTAGAACTGCTCGTGAATCTCTTTTATTACACAGTTTGAATATGCTGTAGAAATATGTACAAATGCCTGCAAAGTGCAAGAAAATTTGTTTAATAATCCTTTTCATTTCCCTTGTATTCATGTTTAAAATTGCTTACGGCTTTTCAAAGGAATATGTTTGTTGTGAGATTATTTATTAGTGTCAGGTAGAGATTATGTATGAGGTGCTGAAATGAACAAGAAGAATTAGATGCGGTGGATGAAGAAGACTATAGAGATGGAGTGTTTCCCGTCCCTATTACTTTGTACCTGTTATTTACATGGAGCAAGTTAAGACTAATGCTTAAAACATTAACAAGTTTCATGTATCTCCAATGGAAGTTGGGAGCACTGTATTGCAGAAGTCTCTGTGATGATGAAGAAAGTATTTTTTTCTTTTTGCACACAGTTAAGCGCTTCTCTCAGTTCACATATTGCCAGCTGGTCATGCTGCTTTTTGACATTGTGACAAACAATGCAACAAGAGCTATATTTCTCTGACTTATGCTTCTGTCTATTTGGTAAACTGCCAACAGAAATTGTGGCTGGAAGTTTGGTTTCCTTATTATGGTGTTGCCATGCTATGAGGCACATTGGAATGATCTGTTCAGTGGCTGAAGAGAAGTTAAATGTGGAATTAATTTAGTCCAATTGTTCCTGATTTTGTGAAATGCAATCTATGCAAGCAAAATTTATGGAATCAACCCTTCTACTTCACATTTTCCAGGGGCTTTACTTTTGCTGGTTTGGCCCATTTTCATTCACTGCAACAATAATAATTTAATTACTGTTTAAGACTTGTAAATGATTTGTGCAGTAAATCTACATAATAGGAGAACTTTTTTAAGGATGGCATGAGGTACTTGTATTATATTTCAACGAACTTGGTCCTAGATAATAGTTGTCTTCTTGGAACCAGAACAGACTGTTATTATTATCATCTCTAATGTTAAGGTACAGCTGAGAAGCATACTTATATGTTACAGGAGGGTGGTCCAACTTTTTTCCTTGCACGGGCGAGAATAATTTTCCTGTTTGCCGAAGGACCAAGAAACTGCTACTGTCACTATTTCTGCATAGTCGTTATCTTTAATAATACTCATTCAAAAATGACAATTTACCATTGCATATACTGAAATATAAATTCTATTTAAATGTGCACAAACTACTACATAGTTGTATATTATTTTAAATTTGATCCTGCAACAGCTTGTATCTCTCAAAATTTTTACCTGGAAAACTTACGCAAATTATTTGAACTCCGCTACTTTAACAGTTTGTATCTGATACTTTAACAATTTGTACCAGTAGAACGTGCATCTTATGCTTTTAAAGTCAATAGCTTTAGTGAGAGCACTGAGCAGAATGTTCTTTTATCATTGACGGAATGTCAACTTCGAAAAGAAAAGAAAATGTGTTTTTACTAATTAGAAACAAATTAACAAATACTTTTGCAGGTCAGATTTTGCCACCAGTTGGACCACGCTGTGTTACAGGTCATGCAAATTTGATGGTTGAAGCATCTCACTCTTGAAAAGAATGCTCTGTATTACTGTAACATTTCCCTCAGTGAGTTCAACCAATCTATAGCCAAGAAACAGGTGTTTCCTGTATATGATGCAAGGGTGCTCTCCACCGCACTGAAATTTCCTCATTTTGTATTAGAATATGAAGTGAACCTCCAACAATATCAAGTCTTTTAAATATATAAAATTAAAGCTTTATGGTTTTTGAATATAAATCTTTCTGTATAGAATGTGTGATTCTGAATGGTTGGGGGGGGGGGGGTGCATGCATAATTGTGTATGGTTCAATTGTATGTAAACATTTTGTATTCTGAAGTTGTAATGTGGTTGGAGTTGTTCTAAAATGAGTTTAATAGATGGGCATTATTTGCTAGTGCTGAGATTACCTTACTGAAAATGCTTTCATTTAATGTATTCATACACAGAATTGATTCCCTTCGAAGTCTTCTGTGATATTCCACTTCTGACATTTCACTCATTAAATGTCAATTAGTGTGACAGAAAAATAAGGAGTAACTGGGCCGAACTAACTCCTCCTGATGTAAACAGCCATATAAACCCTCAGAAATTACCAACAGGCCAAGGCCTTCCTTGACAAACATGGAAAACCCTCAACAGGATCCGTACCAGCCATGGTGTATACGCAGATGTCCTTAACAAATGGGGAAAAATTCAAACAGCCAACTGTGACTGCGGTGCGAGTCATCAGACCATTAAACATATTGTACAGGAATGCCACCTGAGGGCATATCCAGGGGAACAGTCAGATTTCCTCCTAGCCTCTCCACCAGTACTTGAATGGATTGCCAATCTTGACCTAAAATTATAGTACTGTATTCTAGTATATTATATTTGTAATGTCCATCGTATTCTTGTATTTCATATGTTGTAATGTAGCTATAAGATAAAAAAGGAGTAACAAATATTTATTTCTGTTTCCTTCTTCACGTATATGTACACCTGATACAGCACTATTGACATTTTCATTGTGAACCTGAGGCTGGGCATGTACCGAGACTGCGTAGAAATGTCTGTGATACAGTGCAGACAACTGTCCTGTTATGTTTTAATAGTGATACTGATAAATAACTAATCAATCAATCACAAGCAAGCTCTCTTGCAATGGAATTAAGCCCTGAAATTATATGGGTTGTTTATGCAGTAACTTTATGACAATCAGTTAGCATGTGTTATCAGGTAGCATGCATGGTTCTAGAATTTTATACAGATAATGACTACATGAGCTTCATACAGTGTGGTGATTCACCTTCAGATGTGGCATTTCTCTGGCCATATCCAGTAAGTACTTAGTTCCTAGAACGTTTATGGCAAAAGCTGTAGAGAGTTTGGCATCAAACCGAACTGTGGCTGCAGAGTGGAATATTATGTTGACCTCTTCGACCAAAACAGCATGGTCATCTCTGCTCAGTCCAAGTTCTCGTTGTTCACAGTCACCTTTGACCAGGACTACTTTACTCATGCAGTTTGGTTGTTCATGCTTCACTCGTCTATACAGCTGCAATAAAGCAAAGGCTGTCTTGAAGGACAAGATTTATACTCTGACTGTAACATTATGTCTGTTACAGAGATTGTAACAAATAATCATTATTGAGTTCTTGTACACTCAGTTGATGTTATGAATGAGAATAATTCCACCTCATTACGGGTGTTAATCATTTCCTTTGTCTGGATTTAAATTTAATTTTTTTTATATTCTATCATAGCAGATCATGTCATTATCTCCTTTACAGCTTGAATTACCCTGGAATTGCACTTGAATCTCCATAGTGAGAAGCAAACACTCAGTTCCTCAACTTTAAACTGAATGTGTTATACCGCTGTGCCACCACAATCTTGTTAACTTAGCAATTCTACATATTACAAATTTAATCTGAGGGTTTTAGTTGGAGTAATCAGAATAACACAAAGCATAAACTTACATGATCATCAAATATTTTCTCAAGACGTTCCTTTTCTGTCATTCCGTTCTTGGGTCTGGCGATTATATAGAGTTTGTCTATTTCGCATGTGCGGAGCAGTTTCTCTATTAGCACCTGACCCACGAATCCTGTTCCTCCAGTGACAAGGACCCGAGCACCGCGAAATGTTTCCAGGATGTTGCTTTTACTTGGGGCTTTGCTTTTCTTATCCATAGTTGTTGCTCTTTCTGGAGGACATAATGCGCTAATATGGTTCATGTGTGAAATAACTTTTTGATGTTAGAAAGTTGAAGAAAGTTAGGAATGGAGAAAATTACATCATGAACAATTGTGTTTTGTATTCTTTTCCTTCTAAGGCTAGTTAAATGAAGGCTGTTATGAAGGTCTGGCCATATCACTTGGACAGGAGAAACAGGAAGTATATACAAAATTTTTGTGGGGAAATTTCTTGAAAATGGAAACTTAAAAGACTAGGAAGGATGTGGGAACTAATAAACCAAAATAACTCTGATTTCTTAAGAACAATACAGACTATTCAAGACCGTTAAGCATACAGCCCTGAAGAGTTAGTTCAGGACAATATTGTTTCTTCTGTCCCATTACTTCTAAACCAAGTTAATTCAGATCATGAAGAAAATAAGTATATCAGACTAGATGTTGGCAAATGACAGGCTACTATACTATCATAAGCCATGTGCATTTGTATATTTTTACAATACGAGGTGCGATCAGAAAGTTTCCAGACTGTGTCAATAGCGGGCGAACCGGATGTAGTACGAGCTTCTGCCTTTAGGGGGTGCGGCCTACATTCATAGTGAATCAGTGTGCCAGCCGGCATCACCGAATTAGCATTTGTTTCTTAGTTACGGGCGTTTTGGTAGTGCATTACACCGACCCTCCTGCGATTTCGGAATGGCGGATTTTCATGAACAAGTCAAATTTTGCCAAAGACTCGCCAAAACGGCTACGGAAACCTATGAAATGCCAAAGCAAGCATTTGGGGAGTCCGCAATGGGTCGTGCACAAACTTTTGTATGGCATTCACGTTTTAAAAATGGCCGAACCTCTGTCGATGATGACGAGCGTTCTGGACGACCATCTTCGAGCACAACGCCCGAAAATGTTACGAAGATTCGGCAGGCCATTCACGAAGATCGACGTCGTACCATCAACGACTTGTGCGACATTGTTGGGATAGGCTATGGGACCTGTCAGCTGATTCTAAAGGAAGAACTCCACATGCGACGCATCATGACAACGCGCCAGCGCACACCGCCCTCAAAGTTCGGCAGTTTTTGGCCTCAAACACCATGGCCGTCATCCCGCACCCTCCTTATTCGCCGTGTGACTTCTTCCTCTTCCCAAAGATGAAAATTCAGCTAAAGGGAAGGAGATTTGAGACGATAGAAGAGATTCAGGCAGAATCGCAGATGGTGCTTGACAGGCTGACAAAGAAAGATTTCCAGGGATGCTTCCAGGCTTGGCAGCGGCGCTGGGATCGTTGTGTTCACTCCCAGGGGAACTACTTCGAGGGTGATGGATGAATTTAATACCTGAGATAAGTGTACGGGTTTTTATAGGCGCAGTCTGGAAACTTTATGATCGCAGCTCGTATATCACACGTGAACAGGACTTTTATGCTTCTATAGCATGTGTCAAGTTCCTCTGCTAACTGGCCATGTTATCTGTATGCAGTGATTGTGGAGAAGTTAATTTTTACAAACAATGGAAAGTGACATAATATAACTCTGGATAATAATCATTACAATGACACGAACAACATTTTGTACAATTAAATATTTCTCATCTAAACACATATCAATATTCAATATGTTAAAAAAATGGGTCATATTTTCAGAAAATATTAATCAGGGAAGATGTTAGAACAAAATCTTACCCACGTTCTTCCCCTCCTAGGGTCAACTACAAAACTTTCCATTCTGTGTTATGTGGATGTAATGGGAAATGAAGCCACTAACGCAGTTCTAAATGATTCAGCATCTGAGAGTGGAATACTATTTTGTGGTGTGTATACTTACCAATGACATGATTTTCTTACTCAGTGATATTCAGAAAGGAACTACCACATAGAGCAGATTTCATACTGTGGAGAAATGTTTATCTGTGGCATTAGAAATCTGTAATTTTTTTTATTCATGGTATTTTTATTTTGTCAGGTTATTCATTGACATGGTGCTGTATACTTTTGTACAGCTATATTAAGTAGCCGACAAACTTAGTACCTATCTACATCAGGTGCATCATAAAGTCCTAGATTTAATTATTATTACAGTATCAAGTGAATACTTTATGTCATAAAGTGAAATGTTCTCTATTTTCCTCAGATTAAGTTACCATGTTTCATTTATACAAAAGCAGCAAGACAATGAATTTTTTTTAAATAACTTGATTTGTATTTATTTTTGAATAATACAATGATCCATTTACTTACATTATATTCTTCCAATAATACCTGTTGTATGCTGTGCAATGTGTTGTGAAACAAGACGTAATAGCTTCAAATGTAGATTTAACGTGCTTTCGTTTTTCTTTACTCGAATACTTTTCTAATACTACCCTGTCTCGCAGAGCACTGAGTGTTGTTTGTTACTTGTTGAAGAATCCACTAATTTGTATAGAGGTAAGTCATAAATTATTGACAAACTCTACAGGAAGGGCATGAACTGTGTTTGTGCATGAATAAGTAATTAATACAGGACAAATCAAGATACTCTGCATTTAATTTATGTAACTGTCAATACTCACAACATACATGGCACATTACACATTTTCACTAATGTGTAGTCATCTTCAAGTTGCTTTATTTTTGATAAGTCATTGTGACAGCATTGACTTACGCATGAAAGTCATTTACCTTTAATATATTTCCCATTGAACTTGGTTTAAAATTATACAGGTCATAGCGGAAATCAGACTACATTTAAAATAATTAAAACCTGTGAGCAGTTTGTTCTGTGTCACTGTAACAGATTTAAAATTCATGCAATTCATATTTGACCATTGTAGGTGTCACTAGTGTCACTAGTCAAAACATTTTACATGACATACGAGGTGCGATCGGAAAGTTTCCAGACTGCGCGTATAAAAACCCGTACACTTATCTCAGGTATTAAATTCATCCATCACCCTCGAAGTAGTTTCCCTGGGAGTGAACACAACGATCCCAGCGCCGCTGCCAAGCCTGGAAGCATCCCTGGAAATCTTTCTTTGTCAGCCTGTCAAGCACCATCTGCGATTCTGCCTGAATCTCTTCTATCGTCTCAAATCTCCTTCCCTTTAGCTGAATTTTCATCTTTGGGAAGAGGAAGAAGTCACACGGAGCTTAGAAAGGAAGTTGGGGTCGGTTCTTGCAAGATCTTTGAGCTCCTGACAAACGAGAAGTCGATTCTGCTTCTGGTCCTCAGACAGGATGCGTCGCATGTGGAGTTCTTCCTTTAGAATCAGCTGACAGGTCCCATAGCCTATCCCAACAATGTCGCACAAGTCGTTGATGGTACGACGTCGATCTTCGTAACATTTTCGGGCGTTGTGCTCGAAGATGGTGGTCCAGAACGCTCGTCATCATCGACAAAGGTTCGGCCATTTTTAAAACGTGAATGCCACACAAAAGTTTGTGCACGACCCATTGCGGACTCCCCAAATGCTTGCTTTAGCATTTCATAGGTTTCCGTAGCCGTTTTGGCGAGTCTTTGGCAAAATTTGATGCACACGCCATTCCGATATCGCAGGAGGGTCGGTGTAATGCACTACCAAAACGCCCGTAACTAAGAAACAAATGCTAATTCGATGATGCCGGCTGGCACACTAATTCACTATGATTGTAGGCCGCACCCCCTAAAGGCAGAAGCTCGTACTACATCCGGTTCGCCCTCTGTTGACACAGTCTTGAAACTTTCCGATCGCACCTCGTATACAGCTTTAAGATAGCCATCTTCTGGGTTGTAGTGCTATATAGTCTGGTAGAAGTTCGCCATTGCTTCAGAGGTCACCTTAATGATGGAAGCTCGCAGTTTCTACTGGAAGTACATGACATGTGTTAAGGTTTAAGGACTGGTCTGAATGTGCTCCATGTCAACATAACTGGAAAGGTGTAATCTGTACTGGAATACATACATTTATTTTTTGCAAATTTTAATTATTAATAAAAGATGACAACAGTTATCTTACTTTTACGACATTAGTTTTGAACTGTGCAGATCATCTGGTCTTAATGCTAAGAAGTGTTAATCATGTCTGATGCTCCATAAGGCATGTTTGCTTAGTGGTAGTGTACTGCTGAACTCATATGCATGGAAACATGGGATATAATTCTGCTGAAGTGAGAATTTTTTTTGTGCAACCACCATGTTGTTATTTTGTTTTATACAAAGAATTATGATCCAACATTTTGTTTTCCGAAAATCTCTCACCATACATCAATGTATGGCCCTATTGCAAGTGGTCTATTGTCAGTCCCACCTCACAATTTTGTTCATCTGCCATGTTGGTATTTCCGATTGTAGGTAGTTTAAAAGTATTTTGACGACGACGACGACTAAAACTTGAGCTCTATCTCAACACTGATTTATTTAAAAATCAATCTACAGAAGTCTACACTCAGGCAAATTTGACAAAACAGTCACCAAGACTCTAACTCTACAACTTCGTGACACAAACTCAGCTCTGTCTACATGTACTGTCCGCCGAGCTGTTCTGGTCCTCGAACTCGGTGCTCTTCACACACCAGACCACTCAGTGGCTTCTTGCTCTCACACTCACTAGCTCACAATCTCGCCAGTTCACTGACTGTCCACTATCCATCACGGTTCAGTGTTCCATGATTGGGCACTACTGTTCAACGCTGGACTATGTTAGACCCATGCTGGACTCTCACTCTGAACTTACACTGCGTTTTGCTGTTCAACACTGAACTCCACCACTGTTCACTTCTGCTCCATGCTAGCTTCATTGTTCCATGCTAGTCCCGACTGTTCGATGCTTGATCACCATCACTCGTGGAGGAAACTCTCATATCTATCAGCTAATTTTAGGAACGTTCCAGGCCAAGAATCTCGCATGTTCTCTTTCCCGAACCTTCCTTTCAGCAGGGGAATACAACATTCTGGAACATCCTGCGACGGCCACACCCAAAGCTTGCATCCACTGGCGGGGGGGGGGGGGGGGGGGGGGGGGGGGGAAAGTAGGGCGGCCCCTCCTCTACAGTGCAAGGCTTCAGCCCCATGTTGCAGTATTATTTTAGGGTAGTCCCCAGTGGTATCATGTGCATATCAGATTTAATCAAAATCCACCCAGTGGGTGTCTAGTTAAATCATGTGGACATATAGACAAACAGACGTGACCAGTCCTTTTTATAAGAACCCCTGTGCTTCCAGCAACAGGACTATACCAACCCAGGACTGCTTTCCCTAGCAGTAATTGGTAAATAAGGGAACAATCTATATTAAGAAATAAAATTTTTAGGTTTTGTAAATGTTTCAAATATTTAAGATCAAATGTACATGAAATTTTGTACAGCAGAGCAGTTGCTGTTGCAGTTACGAGCACGTACATGAAACTCGATGTTTCTGGATGGTATATAGTTTGTTAAGAAACATTGTGATACTGCTGCAAGTCACACATTTTCCTCACAGCTGCTGGTGTTGAAATGCAGTTACACAAATTTTTGATATATATTACTCAATGGTCAATATTTTAATGGTGTATGTGGTTCTTGAATGTTTTGCGGTTAAACCGCAGACCCAATGTACAGCGTGTTACATAGTATTTGTAACTCATAATTTGGTTATTAATAGATCATAAGCTACACACAGTTCAATAAAAACCTTACATGCCACCAGAAGATGATCTTCGTTAGATCGAAACATGTAGTGTTATAAGACATTAAAAGGAAAGCTGAATGTTTCATTGATGTTTTAGGTGGAATAAAAATCAGATTTTACTACAAGAGTTTTTGGGCTGCCTGTATTTACAGTAACAAAATATGTGGTAACAGTGAATTACCATAGTACTGAAACAGTCATTGAAGGTATTTTATGTAAGACTTGAGGTTCTCACAGCGGTGAGTATGAAGATTTCCGTCTTCTGGGTTGTTGCGCTGTGTAGTCTGGTCGATGTTAACCAACGTTTTAGAGGTCATACTGCCTCCATCATCAGGGCGATGACAGGCAGTATGACCTCTGAAACGTTGGTTGACATCGACCAGACTACACAGCGCAACAACCCAGAAGACGGAAATATTCAAGGTATTTTATATTTGAAAAATTTTAATGGGGAAAATAACAAATAAATGAGGTATTTGGGTTAGAGATTTAAAGAAGCACACTACAGGAACAATTCAAAATTAAATAAAGAGCTGTCTTGGACATTTTAAAGGAAGAATAAGGTCAAAGTTTTAAGAAAATAATTAAGACGTTTGCAACAGATTTTGAAACTAGACCAAACAGCACTGTGTTGAAAGCACAAGCCAGAAGGAACCTTGATATTTTGGACTTTTGAAAGTTGTTCTTCATGGTTATTGTTGACCTAGTGCGATCCAAGGCCATTATTGTAGCCAGGATGGTGGAAGAACGGGGATATCCAGGTCTGGTGGCAAAAGCAGGGGAGAGCTGGGTCCTGGGGTAAAGTCTTTAGAGACGCAATCACTGGCTGCATTGCCCAATGAAGCAAGCATCCTGGAAAAGAGGAGGGCTGGGTGATAAAGCTGAAGGGTTTAAATCATCTTGATTTGGAATGGGCATTGGGACAAAAATTATGGTAGGAATAACAATTAATGTGTCCCATGAATCAAGATGTTATATAAATATTAAAGCTTATTATTTAATAAGAACCTGTGTTCAGCTATAGATGAAACTTGAAAGGAGAAAGGCTCTTCTGGAGAAGAGTTGCATTGTCATGACTTCTAGTGTCAATTATGATAATGTTACAGTGAATTCTGATGGTGAGAACTTTTTCTCAGAAACTTACATTGTTTCCAGAAGACAATTGTGGACATGCAAATAACATTAAGAGACTTGTTATTCAGAAAGCCTGGGAACTGAAGTTTTTATTTCTGTATGCAGAGGAACTTTAATGCAGGCAAAATAAAAAATTAAAGTATTGAACTTAAGTCAAATTTGATATGGTAGCTCTTTTTTCCAATACCATTAGTTCTTGCAACTGCAGAATCTGTGTTTAATTTGAATGAATTTGCAAATGCCACTTCATTTTGTATTCAGTGTCTTTTTTCTTTCTTTAAATAAGAAAATTATCCATGTTAGGGATAATTTAAAGTTACGAGAATATTACACGCACATAAAAGTAAAACTCCCCAATTCAAGCCATGGACGTGCATGGGAGAGAGGTGTAGCTCCTACTTGTTTTTGAAGTTGGTAGTAGATGAAGACGAGCTGTCAGATTATGCCCCCAGTCGCTCTTTACCCTGGGGGAAATGACCTCCTAGCAATCGCTGTATAGGAGTCTGGGTGGGCATCACAGCCACTCTAGATGCAGAGGCTGGAAGAAGTATCCTCTGCATCCGCTGAGGATTGAACCCCAGTTATTCAGCATGTAGTCAATTGAGTCAGTTACTATGCTCACTGTGCTACGTAAATATACAAAATGAAGTGGTCTGTTTTATGTGGTGAAATTATTTTGTTCTTAACAATGACAAGGCTAAGAGTTTCACAGCAAATTGTGTTGTATTTTTATCATCTTATATGAAAACATGAATAATGGCAGGACTCTTATTAATTTTGAAAGTAATTATCTACACCCAATAGTATTTCCATTTTGCTGACTTGAAGAGCTGTAGATGTCACATCACCATGTTGATGGTAATCCATGTTAAGGTGGCAAGTAGAATAAAGCGTATTGTGTACACCAAAGTGTAATGTGCAATCTTCAACCTGAAAACAGAATGACAGCATTATTGTTCTAAGTTCTCATTTCTGTAATCCTTTTCATGAAGTTACTGCCACTTTTACACAAGTAACTCACAGTTTGTGTTACTTTCACTACAACAATGTAGCTTTTAAGTGGGTTATTAGTGTCATTACTGAACTGCAGGTGCTTTACCCCTGGGAAAGGATTGTCGCACCCATTGGATAGTAGGCTGGGTGGGGCCCAGAGCCGGTCTGAACGCAGTGGCTAGAGGAAAACTTCTCTGCCACCGATGGACATCAAATTCCAGTCGTCCAGCCTGTAGCTAGTAACTATACTGACTGAGCTATCCTGGCTCACTACATATTTCAGTACTTCACTTATATGAGATTGAATTACACAAAATATAAGACTGCAGTTTGTTCATTTCTTTGGTGTGTAACATTTTCCAAGTCCAGATTTAGGAGAGATTACTAAATGTTTTGAATAATAGAACAATAAAATGGCACTTGAATTGAACGTTATTTTTTCTACTGCTACTTTCAATTCACGGCCATCTACGATAACTAATTTTTCAACTTACCGCACTGGTATTTGTATTAGTACACTACAGCTTATTAAACATTTTGGCTGTACCTTCTGTAGCGTTTCTTTGCATCTTCTATCGTGTCAGTGGTTTCCTGTGCTACATAAATGCGCAACCCTTGCATAGAATCTCTGAACACAGACTGCCAATCAATGTTAGCAATGTTGAAGTCAAAGAGCTTTTGATCCTCAGGACTCATCCTTTTCCACAAAGTCTGCACATTGTCGTTTGTGAACTTCCACTGTTGGGTGGAGAAGTATGATATCACATCAACAAACTTGTGGATCTTCTTGTAAGCATTCCATAATCTGAAAGAAAACAAGAAGTTACTAAAACTGTTATTATGAAAGACTCTTGGGTTAGAAGCCACGTCAATTAGCTGAATGGTGAATAAACCAAACCTTCATCCAACGTTTTGAGAACAATCTTTGCTTTCATCCTCAGGGATGCTGCTAACAAATCTGGTCCTTTTTAGCGTGCTTGCCGATGAGAACGTTGGCCGAAGATATGGTTTATTCACCATTCAGCCACCTGACGCAGCTTGTAACCTGAGAGTCTTTGATCAACTCCAGTCGCCACGAAAGCTTCACTTTATACATGAAACTGTTATGTTTGTATAAGTATTTTTTTATGTTTATTCCAGACAACAGATCAAATCCTAATGACGGGGATGGAGGTGGTCCTTGAAATGTTTATTGTTAACCAACTGATATGACTGTCAGCCTGAGAAGATTTTACTGATGGAACTGGTTTAACATAATGGCACAACTTATATGAGTGGCAGGATAACTTAGGGGAATTGAAGGAAACTGTATGTTGACAATGTCACTATCTTCCATGGTTCCTGAATCACTGATATTGTTGAACACAGGTTGCAAGTTTCTATAAGGGATCCATTATGGTGGGATGGAGAACGTATTTCTTTCTCTGCAGCTGTGGTCTGTTCAGAATACTAGATGATGAACAAAATCCAGGAACTGGGTAATACTAACTGTAAAACATCATTTACAATTGGCATTGGCCTTTGTTTCATATTGACCCTCACATCTGTAATGATCAAGGTGTACCCATTATCATTTTCAGAGTGCACAGTAATGTAATAATTGTGTAATTGCATAGATTACTGTATTTATAATTTTTATTGAAAATCAGCGATGTAAGAATTAAGATTTAGTATAAGAATCAGTTCGAGATACATTGTAAAATGTTATAAGTAATAGTAAAATGTATTTTTTTCACTTTTTGGCTTGCTGGTTTCAAAATCGGCGTTATTCTGAATCAGCGCAAATTGAACCGGTGCAAATCGAGGGCTACTTGTACATTTTAATATTACACCTTTTTGATTTATGGAACTTAAATTCTAATTTTGTACACATGTAGGAAGTTGAAAATGCTGGTGTGGAAACCTACGCATACTTACATTGGTTTTTTCCCAACAAGTCTGGCTGCAGTATCCACAATGAGAGCTGGCAGGAAGTGCAGAAATATGGCATACAAATTGTGCATGATCTTATATTTATTAAGTGTCAAGCAGTAATACCACAGCACTCTCATAGGTGAGTATTCTTTCGTGCCTTCATTAAACTTCATAAACTGAGCCCATGTGAGAGGATTCTGAATTGAAGATACATAGTTCAAGATGGGAATATCATCATCTGGACCTGGAAGGTTCCCTGTTTGTTTTTCAGGTAGATATTGCTGTGATTTCAATCTATGAAACAAACAAAAACACTATATATTTATAATTTGATAAGGTTGGTTGTGCCCTTGTGAGTTGATTCCTCGCACATACGTTTGTTATTATTCTATAATGGTCCTCAATATTATGCACAGCAATCCCTTGTCAGCCAGGTGCTTGCCAGTCACAGATTTCAAATATTTTGCAGTCCACTTTTATGTCCATTTTTCAAGAACATAATCTCTGCAGTTGGCAACGGATTGCTGTACACTTTTAGAGCACTTTTTTGTGTTCTTTGTACAAAGTGCATGAAACACATTTCTCAAATATCCTCAATCTTTCTTCTTCCCTTGTGGTGAGATCACTATTTTCACACTGGGGTAATGTATCAAGTGAGAAAAATATGCTTACTATCACAAGATCTCCACTACATTCCTGTTGTAAGTATTGGTAATTACAAACTCCTGGGTAAACGTTAAAAGGGTCCATGAGATGATATTCTGCTGATCAATAAAACTGTCATAGTTGAATTGCGTGAAATGTTAGGTTCTCATGGTGACAATATATTGATTGTGGTGTTCTGGGTTGAGATGCCATGTAGTCATCCAAGTTGTTGCCAGCTTTTTAGAGGAATGTAACACCATCTCCCTTCCTCCAAAATGTTGGCAGCCACCTGCAAGACTAGATGGAGTCATCCCAGAAGATCACAGTTGACAGTGTTGAACTCATTACATCCATTTTTCTAATGTGACTGTAACCATGGAGGAAACATGATGAATTAAAATTTGTGTGTTTAAAGAAATGATCATCATGACTGAGTGGTTAGCATTTCTGTTTCATATTCAGGAAATTTTAGGTTCTAATCTTGGCTCAGAAATTAGCTGGTTTTCCTCAGTTCCTCCAGTAAAATGCAAAGGAAGTACTTTAAATTAGGCCATGAAGGAAGTTTAAGATAATACCAGTCAGACACCTGTACAGGCACATGATTGTTTACCTGTGTTGTGTTGCTACATCCCAAGCAGCAGCTATCGTCACATTAATAACCATATCGACAGGAACCACTTCTGCCAACATATCTTCATTACAGTGCATGGTCCTTATGAGTCCAGCCGCAGCTCCTACCACAACTCCAGTAGCTCCATAAATGTTGTTGATCCAACCAGGGAAAGGTTCACGTGCGGTACTTATCACTATAAAAAAGCAGTCTTATCAGTTTACTGGCCTCATGTGCAAATGATTGTGGTGTTGTAACTAGCATATTCAAGAATTATGTTCATTTCTGCGATATGAGATCAGGTACACTACATGACAGTGATTTTTGTACTGTAAACATTTTTGGATTATGCTCTAAAATAGGGAAATGATTTAGCAGAATATCATCTTTAAAACCATACAGAATGTGTGAACATTCTTCAATCTGGAAAGTTATTTACCTTTCCCATTCATTAATTTTAATTTTTAAAAGATAGTGTAATTGCGTCATATTGTGAATTTTCTAACAATTATTTATTTTAATGTCTTATCACAATATTTAAAATTTCTTATAATTAAGATAATAAAATATCATTGATGTTTCATATCGATTGATCGATTTACATTTTGGAACATCCTTTACACAACATGTTTCAGTTTTTATAAAACCATCATCAGGTGTATAATATTTACGAACTTAAAATTCAAATATGATTCCATTTTGTAATGTTTCATGCCATTTGTTTTTCAATTTTGGGCGAGGTGTTGTCTTTTCTTAAATTTTATCAGATGTACATATCGGTCTGTAAGTAGAAGATTGAAAGAAACACCAAAGAGTTTGAAAGAATTTATAAAAGAATTTAGAGAATAAAATGCAAAATATATAAATTATAGTTAGAAAGTAGCAGTAAAATATAAATAAAAATATAAAATAAAAGTAAATCTAAAATAAAACATACCATAGTGTAGGAGTGATTGTTCCGATATGTCCAGAAGTACTACTGTCATCGTATAGGTGTGGGTCAATACTGACTCTGGTTGTTTGTGGAAGGAGTAAGTGAAAGGTGGCTGTCGGGGTTGGGGTTAATGATCTGTAGTGCATTGAAGATGGGGTTATTAAGGAGTATGTTATTGTCATTTAGACAAATGTTTTGTTTATATGTTTGTTGTATGTAATATTTTTCTATTGTATTCCTATGTTTTTTGTTTTGTACTATTTCTAATATGTCCATTGTTTCATTTATTGTATTATATGCATGTCCTGTATTTAGAATATGTTTTGCGTATGCAGAACTGTCTTTATTGTGTTTTATGGCTGCAATGTGTTCTTTGTATTGAACCGATAGCTGCTCCTCCTCCTGTCCATTTGCTACCATTTATGAACCATCAGCTCATCCGGTCCACCTAATACTCGCTGACTCGGTTGCTCGTGTATTCTACGCCCCGAGATATTCGTGGGGAAACCAAGGAGCATTGAAGGCAGTTGAACATAACAATCAATTAATTAAATCCCAATCAATTTTGAAGTTAAACAAACAAAAATGAATTTAATGTGAAAAAAATGATAAAAAGGCAAGAATTACAAAAAAAGAAACTGTGTTACAAAAACAAGAATACAATTAATCTTTCGGAAGATAATATTAAAGTTACACAAACATACGCCCAAGTGTGTCCATACTTGATGGCAGCCACACCTTCAACATCCAAGAAAAACCATTCTCAATTTAAAACAGAATACTACGTAAGGCCCCCCTTAAACATTTGAATGTTTGTAGGCGCAGTTGGCTACCCACAAACTCCCCTTTTAGCCGCCAGACCGGCTTTACACTGATATCAACACAATTAATTCATCACCTCGTACACTCGACCACAAGTAAACTCAAAATACCTAACAAGTATTAATATGTGGGTCGCAGTGCTTTCACCAACTAACAACAAAAGCTTCCATTAGCTTTTTTTGTTACAAAGACCAATTTCCCTTTTTGGTCTGTGACAACGTTAAGAAGATCAAGTTCCATTTTTCTTGATCAAACCTCTTTTTCTGAACCTCACACGGATTCAACTTAACACTCTCCTCACTTGACGTTACAATCTCCGACTGCACTCCAGCCTGGGATTCCCATCCAGACAAAGAGCGGTCAAGTGGACGCTAGCCTCTCACCAGGCATAGCCTCGTTATCACGCGGCTTGCTACGCAGTAGCTCGTGATCAACTTGGTATTTCCCCCGACTTATCACAGTGCTAGCCTCGCGACAGGTGTCCAATTTCACTTATTGCAAGACCCCACACTTTTCTCGTGAATGACAACAAATCAAAAATACACTTTTGAAACACAAAAAAAAAAAGAGAGTAATAGTGATAAAAAAAACAAAATAAAATACTCGTCAACCTATAGGATGAGACATATGCATATCGCACTGGGCCACGCCCGACCACAAGTATTCGATACTTACAATTTCCATTTACTCATAAAAAAAAACTCACACCAGAAAATAACTATATACACAAGCTGCAAATTCCGTCGACCATCGTAATAAGCATATCAGACTTAATTTTGAACCGAAATAGAGAACCAAGAATTTTGAAGCCAAACGAAGCCTAACGCACGTCTCCTTATGATGAGAGTCGAACCGGAAAAAAGAAAGACCCAAGCCAGGTCAATCCTAATCACGCGTCTTCCCGAGCCTGAGACATGGAGAGGGGGGGAAAGAAGCTAATTGGTTCGTAGTGACGTAAGGGAACATAGAGGATTATGCTAGCTGGATCATCGTCTTGCGGTACTTCACCTTCTCGTGGCCAGCCAAACACAGTTCAAGCGCCGGCTGCCAGAGGTCATTGAGGCCCTGAACCTTAGAACGGTTCAGTATCCCCCCCTTCATCTAAGAAAAACTTGAACAAGTTTTTCGTCACACTTTTTTCCACCTCCGAAGAACATAATCACTCAGATGTTGAAGGATCCCAAAGGATCGAGCACTTAGTGAAAACTAGAGTCCACCATGGCCACAAGTAGCCCCAGTTTCACAACCACCACCAGCCAA
Organism: Zootermopsis nevadensis; assembly: GCF_977971745.1. NCBI lineage: Eukaryota > Metazoa > Arthropoda > Insecta > Blattodea > Termopsidae > Zootermopsis > Zootermopsis nevadensis. The sequence goes on along the minus strand of NW_028259192.1, from coordinate 5,207,250 downwards.
CGGATTTGCGCCCCCTAGGACATGCACAAGGTAGAATTATTTCCAGAGCCTTATCAGTAGAGAGTCCATCTCCCGACCAGCAGGAACGCCTCACTCACTGACAACTCCTTCTTCCATCTCAAGCCGAAGTGTTTTACAGATGTTACTTGAATGTTCTCCAGGGCAGGGTTCTCCACTTCATCGCAGTATCCAGTCTTAATTTGACGATCACCAATCCAGCCAGAGGGAAAGAAAAAAGGAACACGGAAATGTCTCTCAGCTCCTGCAACTAGGAAAACCTTTATAACAAAATACACCCACATGCTCATCTTCACTCATACCAGGTTACATCCATTCCACATACATATTAAATCATTATCTATAAAAAAAATATCTATATAGGTTGACTTAATAGACATTGGATAACACAACAAGAATTAATAATATACTACATAATTCCTAAAAATACAATACAATACAGTTGTGCATTCACGATTTCTTTTCATCAGTCACCGGGAAAGAACTTTTTCAACTGCGAAACATGGGCCTTTCTCACAAAGACTCCAGTGTCAGGATTCGCTAGTTGTACCGTCACAGCAGTTAAGAATTTTGCTACCACTAGCGGAACAGACCATATGTTCTCAAGCTTCGCGGAGCGTTTCAACAACTTGGAGCTGGTGGGGTGAAGCCTCACCAATACCAGATCTCCCTCCCTGAATTCAGCCTGCCTCCTAGACTGATTATACCTATAGGCTACTCTCTCTCTAGCCTTCCGAAGGTTGGACAGGGCATCAGCCCAAAAATCTTTCATCTCGACAGAGTCTTTCTGCATATCTAAGTCGAACAATTCCCATTTCAACCCGAGGGGATGGTTTAATTCTCGACCAAGAAACAATTTCGCTGGAGTGGCTCCAATTGACTCATGCCAGGCAGAGTTGAATGCCATGGACAAGGATGGGAGGTTCTCATCCCAGCGTGTGTGTTGAGAATGATGGTAAATTTTCAACGCAGCCTTTAAGTTTCTATTAAACCTTTCCACCTGGTTGGCTTGAGGGTAATATGGCGACGTTGTTACATGTTGAATCCCCCAAGAGAAACACATATTATAGAAAGCTCTGGATTTAAAGACAGTTGCATTGTCTGAAACAATACACTGTGGAATCCCATAGCAAGGAAAGAACTTCATCAAACAGCTAACAACAGCTTCAGATGTTATCTTCCTCACGGGGTACAAAGACACAAATTTAGAGAAGCCATCTAAGACCACTAACATGGCAACATTTCCCTTTCGAGTACGAACGATGGGTCCAACAAAATCAATGAATAATTTTTCCATGGGTTTTGTAACCACTTGACTCTGGTGTAATCCGACTTGAGTATTTCGAGCAGGTTTTGCTCGTTGGCAAGCTTGGCACTTCCTCACGTAATCAAGGACATCTGCCCTCATACCTTGCCAATAGAACACGTTAGAAATGCGACGCAATGTCTTCGTCATCCCTAAATGAGCACTCAAGGTGGAGTCATGGAAATACTCGAAGATCATAGGTTTCAGAGATTCAGGAACTACCAACCGCCTTTTTCCTTTTCCTCTTGAAGGGAAATAGACCAAGGTATCATTATGTAGGTTGTAATTTCGTATACTTGGATCTGATGCAGCAATCTTTTGACGCATCTCTACACAAAATGGATCTTTCAATTGATGCTCACGAATAGATTGGAAAGCTGCCGGAAGATGTTGCAGTATCAGACCAGAAAATTTAGCATCAGTTGGCACTTCTTCATATTGCCTAGTCAGGCAATCAGCCACCACATTGGTTTTTCCAGGGATATGACAAACCTTGAATTTAAAAGGAGTCAAACGCAAAACCCACCTGCCACTTCGACCTAATTCTTTCACATGTCTCAAGAGCCAAGACAAGGCTTGATTATCAGTGTGTAAGGTGAATTCCTTGTGCTCTAAATAGGCACGATACTTCTCACACCCATACACAACAGCAAGACATTCCTTCCCATAAATGGAATACTTTCTTTCTGCTAGGGACAACAAACGACTAGCATAAGCTATGGGAGCTAATTCACCATCACGTTTTTGATGTAAAACAGCCGAAATAGCGACATCACTTGAGTCACTTACTAAAACGAACTCTTTAGAAAAATCAGGAACCTGCAACACAGGTGTTGACAATGCTGCTTTCAGCTGGTCGAATGCAGTTTGCTGGCTCTCACCCCAGACAAATTTAGCGTTCTTACGCTTCAACGCGTGAAGGGGCTCCGCTAATAACGAGAAATTCTGCACAAATCGTGCATAGAATCCTGCCATTCCAAGGAAACGGCGGACCGCCTTTAGATTTTTAGGCGTTGGAAATTTTTGAATTGTTTCCACTCGCTCGGGCAAAACCTTCACTCCTTGAGCCGACAGAGTATGTCCCAAGAACTTAATCTCGGACTGGGCTAAATGAACCTTGTTGCGATTTAACGTAAAACCTGCTTTTTCCAAGCGTCGAAACACTTCCTTTAAGTGTTCAAGATGTTCGTCGAGATTTTGAGAATAAACTACCAGATCATCCATGAAGTTATATACGAATTTCAGTTTAATATCGCCAAACAATGAATCTACCACTCGACATAAAGTTTGACAACCCACACTAATTCCCATGGGCAATTTAGTGAACTCAAATAAACCAAAAGGAGTACAAAAGGCAGTAGCCTTCCTGCTTTTCGAAGACAATGGAATTTGGTAGTAAGCAGAATTTAAGTCTAACACCGAGAAAACTTTAGCATTGGAAAAGGTATCAAAAGCATGCTCAACAGATGGCATAGGGAAAGCATCAAAAATGACCTTTTTGTTCAACAAGCGGTAATCAATCACCATACGGTGAGATCCATTTGGTTTTGGCACCAAGAAAGCGGGACTAGCATATTGAGACTGACTTCTCTTCACCACCCCTTTATCTAATAAATCTTGAACAGTTTCTCGTAAAATTTTTAATTTTGGCGGAGCACACTGATACGGCCTACTCCGAACAGGAACCTCATCCGTCAAATCAATGTTACATACCATTCCCTTTACGGTACCCAATTTTTCCGAAAACAACTTGGGAAAATTTGACACAACATTGTCTACCTTCTCGTCATCAAACATAGGTAGACACGGACATACTAACTTGTCAAAAACATCAACAGAACATGGCAAAACATTAAACTGCTTCCTGCAGGATTCCAAAGGTAAAAATTTAAATTCTTTATCAGGAGCAAAACCAAAACTATAACTATGATTTGCAAAATCTAACCTTACTTTAGCATATGACATAAAGTCTGCTCCCAAAATGCAAGGCACTGGACATTGGTCAAAGATCAGGAACTTAAATTTCCAAGAAAAGGACTGAATTTTGAATGAACACACTACAGCCTCAGTCATTGTACAAGATTGACCACTTGCAGTAACACAACTATCTTGAACAGATTCTAAAGTATGATGAAGACCAAGTTGTTTCATACGCTCAAAGACATCTCGCCTAATGAAAGATCGAGATGAGCCAGAATCAAAAACAGTGGGCAAGCGCCATTCCTTAATGACCGCAACTACCCAAGGACTACTAACGTTACTTTTAGAAATTCTTGTATTCACTGGCTGGGTTGTCTTTGGCGTCCGGTTTCCAGCCTTCTTTCCTGTCTCGGCCGAACGCCTTCGGCGTTTCCCTGACTCCTAGGGTCAACATTACCACTAACCTGAGTCGACGGACAATTTCTAGCCATGTGGCCTATACCACCACAACGATAACATGTTACACGAGAATTTAATAATCGACCAGGGGATGTAATAACCATACTACTAGTCACAGGAACAACCTTGGGAGTTGGCCTTGAACTTGAGGTCCATCTACCTGCAGTATCTCGCTGCTTTTCAACCGCCACTGCTTCCGCTACAGTTGTAGCCAATGAAAACAACTCACCAATGGAAGTCGGCTTATCCGAAAATTGGAGATATGACCTCACCGACGGGTGAAGATTCTGAAGAATCCTATTCACCAGTAGAGTTTCTGGACCCTCATACCCAAGAATATCTGCTGCAGCTACGACAGCCATCAAATATTGGTTCAACTCTTCGTTCGCTGCCTGAAAACGATCAAGGACATACGAAGCCAAAAATCTCTCCCTTATCCTGGGAGGAAAGAAAGTTGCAATTAACTCAGCACGGAATGTACTCCACTCGGGCCTTCCAACCAAATATTTTCCAATGATTTGGGCCACTCTACCAGACGTTCTTCCCACAATCAATGACAAAAATTCAAAATCAGAAACTAATTTTAAATCATGAACTTCCTTAAGTTGAATCAGAAATTTTAAAATGTTTTCAGGATCAGTGTTAAGAAGCAATAGAACATTTTTCACAAGATCAGACACCACACGACTTCTCATCTTTCCAACAGTAGCCTCAGAATTTACTTGAATTGGAGCGGTATCCACCAGAGAACTAGAAGCAACACTAACCGGGGTAACTTTTTCCAACTTCACCTGAACTTCAGAACTTGAAGGCAGGATGGTCTCAATCTCAGCCCACTTATCCATTATGCGCGCCCTAATCTCCTCCAATGAACCACCTGCTGGTACGTTCAACTGCTCAGCCATTTGACTGGCTTGCTCCATAGTCAGACGACGAATCCACGTTTGTGGCATGTTGGTCACATAAAACACAAACAACCAATCAATATTATTAACACACTAGTCAGCAGTAAATCAAAACTTTGCCCAATATGGCACAACAAAACAATTTTTCATTAATCTAATTCACACAGAGTTACACAGTGAATTTTACAAAAACAAAAGTAATGAACATACAATTTTCTAGAAAAATTAATGATGAACAAAACTAATCTAACCAAATATTTATAAACCTTTAACAAACAAACCACGCTCTGCTACCATTTATGAACCGATAGCTGCTCCTCCTCCTGTCCATTTGCTACCATTTATGAACCATCAGCTCATCCGGTCCACCTAATACTCGGTTGCTCGTGTATTCTACGCCCCGAGATATTCGTGGGGAAACCAAGGAACATTGAAGGCAGTTGAACATAACAAACAATGAATTAATTAAATCCCAATCAGTTTTGAAGTTAAACAAACAAAAATGAATTTAATGTGAAAAAAATGATAAAAAGGCAAGAATTACAAAAAAAGAAACTGTGTTACAAAAACAAGAATACAATTAATCTTTCGGAAGATAATATTAAAGTTACACAAACATACGCCCAAGTGTGTCCATACTTGATGGCAGCCACACCTTCAACATCCAAGAAAAACCATTCTCCATTTAAAACAGAATACTACGTAAGGCCCCCCTTAAACATTTGAATGTTTGTAGGCGCAGTTGGCTACCCACAAACTCCCCTTTTAGCCGCCAGACCGGCTTTACACTGATATCGACACAATTAATTCATCACCTCGTACACTCGACCACAAGTAAACTCAAAATACCTAACAAGTATTAATATGTGGGTCGCAGTGCTTTCACCAACTAACAACAAAAGCTTCCATTAGCTTTTTTTTGTTACAAAGACCAATTTCCCTTTTTGGTCTGTGACAACGTTAAGAAGATCAAGTTCCATTTTTCTTGATCAAACCTCTTTTTCTGAACCTCACACGGATTCAACTTAACACTCTCCTCACTTGACGTTACAATCTCCGACTGCACTCCAGCCTGGGATTCCCATCCAGACAAAGAGCGGTCAAGTGGACGCTAGCCTCTCACCAGGCATAGCCTCGTTATCACGCGGCTTGCTACGCAGTAGCTCGTGATCAACTTGGTATTTCCCCCGACTTATCACACAGTGCTAGCCTCGCGACAGGTGTCCAATTTCACTTATTGCAAGACCCCACACTTTTCTCGTGAATGACAACAAATCAAAAATACACTTTTGAAACACAAAAAAAAAGAGAGTAATAGTGATAAAAAAAACAAAATAAAATACTCGTCAACCTATACGATGAGACATATGCATATCGCACTGGGCCACGCCCGACCACAAGTATTCGATACTTACAATTTCCATTTACTCATAAAAAAAAACTCACACCAGAAAATAACTATATACACAAGCTGCAAATTCCGTCGACCATCGTAATAAGCTTATCAGACTTAATTTTGAACCGAAATAGAGAACCAAGAATTTTGAAGCCAAACGAAGCCTAACGCACGTCTCCTTATGATAACAGTCGAACCGGAAAAAAGAAAGACCCAAGCCAGGTCAATCCTAATCACGCGTCTTCCCGAGCCTGAGACATGGAGAGGGGGGAAAGAAGCTAATTGGTTCGTAGTGACGTAAGGGAACATAGAGGATTATGCTAGCTGGATCATCGTCTTGCGGTACTTCACCTTCTCGTGGCCAGCCAAACACAGTTCAAGCGCCGGCCGCCAGAGGTCATTGAGGCCCTGAACCTTAGAACGGTTCAGTATCTATGTGTGAAAGTGCGGCCAGTTTGACCTATATATGTTAATGGACAGTCTTTACATTTTAATTTGTATATACCCGGTAAGTTATATTGATTGTTTATGTTTATTGGTGGTTTTTGTTTGAGGAGGTTTTTTATTGTGTTTTTTGTTTTGAAAGCGATTTTTATTTTGCTTTCTTTAAATAGTTTTGTTATGAATTTGGTTTCTTTACCTATGTATGTAAAAGTGGCCCATTTATCTTGTATGTTTTCATTTTCGTTAGGTTTTGTTGTTTTATTAGGTTTTATATTTATTTTGTGATTATTATATCCGTTTTCACTAAGAATTTGTTGGATGATGTTTAATTCTATTTGTTTGTTTTTTGTAGATATTGGATATAGATTTTTTCTGTTTAGTAAGTAATTGATGGACATTTGTTTATGTTCAAAGGGGTGGCAAGAAGAGGCATGTATTATGGTGCTTGTTGTAGTTGGTTTTCTATAAATTTTGAATTCAAAGCTTTTTGTTTTTCTTATTATAGTTAAATCTAAGTAGTTTATTGTATTGTTTTGTTCAAGTTCTATTGTAAATTGAATGTTTTGATTTATGTTGTTAAATTCGTTAAGTACTTGTTGAATATTTGTCTTTTTCGTATTGTAAATTATTAATATATCGTCTACGTATCTGCTATAGTATTGGATATGGTTTTTATTTAAAATGTTTATTATGTTCTAAGTATTGGAGGAATATTTCAGAAAGTATACTTGACGTGGGGGCACCCATAGGTAGTCCAGTATTTTGTTGCCAGTATTTGTCATTAAATTGAAAATAATTTTGATTAATAATAAGATTTGTTATTATTTTAATTTCGTTTATTATTTGTGTATCGAGGTTTTGTTTATTTAGTATATTATGGATGATATCTTGTAATATATCTGTAGGGATATTAGTGTACATGTTTGTAATATCGAATGAACACATATGTAAATTTCTATTGAGGTTGAGTTCATTAAGTTCGTTAATTAAATTTATAGAATTTTTTATGTTGAATGTATTTGGTAAATTGCAGTATTCTTTTAAGAGAGTTGCTGTTTTTGATGAAATTTTGTATGCAGGAGCTGATGTCCAGTTTATTAATGGTCTGATAGAATAGGGATTTTTGTGTAATTTTATGAGTCCTGTAATTGTGGGTGAAGTCGCGCTGTAATTATAATATTGAGTTTTTGGGGGGTTAAAGATGTTTTTACATTTTTGGGTTATTTTTTGGATTTTCTTTTGATATTTTGGTGTAGGGTTCTGTGTTAAATTTGTAAACGAATTTTTGTCGATCAATCGATATGGAACATCAATGATATTTTATTATCTTAATTATAAGAAATTTTAAATATTGTGATAAGACGGATTAAAATAAATAATTGTTAATTTTTAAAATTAATTTTTCGAAGGCAGTTGATGTATTTTATGTGTGATTAAAATGTTTGCTCACCAGAAACAACAGCCTAGGGTCCGCCATAGGAACGTGGTAGACACATTTAGTAGACTTTATTTATATCTATTGTAATTTTTTTACTAATATAATTATATGTGGTTTTACTCCTTTAGTATTTTTTGTAAGTGTTTTAGTAACATTTGCTATGTTTGCCACTGGTAGCTGTTTGTGGAAAACACTTTTTCTCTCATGATCAAGAAACTGTAAACAATTATTATTATAACATTCTAGCTTCCATTTTCAGAACCAATGCAAACAACAGAACAAGCAAATAAAATTGACTGTTACTTAATGAATATTTTGATATGTAACGTAATGCATTAAGTACTTCAAAGAAATAACCTAATTAGAACACATTATGTTCACACTTTTATGAAGTATCTCATTCAAAGAATATGAAGCTGGAAATTATGTGTGGTACTATACCGGAAACAACTGAAGGGCTATTCATAATTTAACTACTGCATAGGCTGTGTCAAATAACTGACAGAATGACTTCAAATGATGGAACTGACAAGAAACGAAAGAAATTATTCTGGCCTACTTTAAGATGTACTACTTCCTAGATGGACTGAGGAAACATTCCTGTCTGGTTAGCCAATCTCTGTCCTGAGATAGATTTAATGTGGGACCTGCCAAGAACAAAGATTTTCTTCATTTTGTTCAACAAACATTGACTAGTTCTAATAATTCTATAACATTTGAGAAAGTTTAAACAATACGTTTGTCTGGGGCTGCAGTTAGTTTTGCCTCACTTCTATCACTTTTTCCCCCTCCCACTTCCCTGTACCAGCCTTCAGCCTAGCCTAATATGACCCAGGTGGAATGCTGCCAGTAAATTCCACTGAAACTATTCATCATCAAAAGAGTAGACACAGAGTTTTGGTTTTAACTCTTAATGAATAAGTCTGCAATATTGTCAAACAGTGCATTAAGTAGTGATTATCACTGTCAAAGGATAAATCTATGATAGTGTTTGGCAAAAATGTTATCTTTGTGAGCTGATACAGTTCCATATGCTGTCCCCTCCCCCCCAATCACTATCAGTTCAATGTGAAATATACTGTTCTGCGAAATAGTGTTGGAGACAATTTTTCCGTAAATGTTCTTGGTTCAAAATTCTGAACACAATGGGAATTCGTCAAGTTACTGATAAAATTAGGTTTACTGGCTCTCTTCAAGACAAGAAACAAATAAAAAAATATTGTGCTGGGCAAGAGAAAGGGACCATATAAGATTAACTGTCACTGATATACCTTGCACAAGAGACTGGTTTTTATAAATCATCAGCAAGAAAACGATGAAATTCGCCGTACGAAACAAAGTTTTAGAAATTACTTATGAAGAACCTTCATTAAGGGACACTTACATGTTTATACAGGACAGCGTTTTGCTCTTATGGAGTGATTCTAGACTCGCAGCTTTCAGTCATGCAACGTTCTTCTTAGTAATTCTCCATTTCAGTTACCATTTCCATAATCCTTTCACAATGAGAAACAGGAAACAAATATGAGCTACCTACCTATAGAAGGTCGCACCACTGCTATTGGCAGGCCCTTTCCAAACTCTCGTACTGTGTCTTCAGCAATTGATTTAGTGAGTGCATATGTGTTTGGCCAATCCCTCAGTATCCTGTAATTAGTAACATCTGCACACTTTAGTTGAAATATTAATTAACTCTTCAAGCATCGCCTACCCCTATAAGTCACTGCCATTAGAGTGACCTTATTTCTCACCCTTGAGTAGTTTATGATGTAGGATCCTTGGTTTTGTGTACAGCCTATAACACCGCACTACGTGGAATGTGATCAAGAAAGGAAAACATACTTAATAAATACAAAGTCTCAAATGAATTGTCTATTCCTGTGCATATCCAAAATATTTCCTTATTCTGTATGATATCAACTTGTGATACTTGTTTGTAATGAGTTGTGTTAGCTCAAGCTTTCCTTACTCATATTGCTATCCCCCCCTCTCCAGTCACGGTTTAATCTCGTAGTTTCTGACATTTTCCTGTATCTCTTCCTCACTCTTTCCCTCATGATTTTCTTTTAAATCCCTTTCCTGTGTTAATTCTTGCCAGGCAGAAACTTGTTATATTTGTTTAGAAACTGAGTTCTGTGCTTTCTCCTGACACCTCCTGGTCTTATTTTCGTTCATTTCATCATTCAGAACTCCAGCCATCTGGGGGTGCAATATAAGATACTGGGTAACGAAAAAAGTCCCCCTGTGTGTTTGTGTGTATCTTCTTCACATCCATGGATTCTTAGCTTTGTCAGATGACAACAGGTTGCGGAGTAAGAAATAATATTACATTGTATTGCAGTGCAGCAAACAAAAGAAGGAAGGCCATACTTCAAACTTTACTTTCTTTATTTAAAAACTGGCTCAGTATATGAAGAGACTGTTTATGACATAAAACACCTATGTTGTTTGTGTAACATTTCTATATTACATCCTTTTTATTATCCGGTAGTTGTAGCTTAATCACTTCCCTGAATATTCCAAGATATCTCAGGTTGATGATTTTTGTTTAAATAATACTATATTTACCTGAGTTTATCCAGGACAATATTTATTATTTTATCCTGTTATTACCCAACTGAGTTTATCTGGGTTGTGAAGAAAATACATGTATCTGACTCTAGATGTCTAAGAATTTTGGAATGCTGTACTTACGTAAACCACAAGTTTATATATTTTTACACTGGTTTTCATGTAAACACAAGGGTTTTATGCTTCTGTAGCACATGTCGTAAGTTCCTGCGGTAGGTATACAGTCCATTGTACGTTGTAATTGTGAAGGGGTTATTTAAGTGTTTGTAGAAATGTGCCTGCGGAAACTTGCAATAATAATTATATTTATATAAACAAAATTTTGTATAGTACAGTTAAACATTTTGCATCGTAACGTATTCAATATATGAAGTACAAAATATAATATTTTATATTTTCAGAAAACTTTAACCAGGGAAACAGTTTAGTAAGGTTAAAACTTTGCATACCATGTAGTGTATTAGAATATAAATTAAGCAACCAAATAAACTATTAACACTATAATGTTATAGTGTTAATAGTTTGTTTGTTTGCTTATTTTATAGTTTAGTAAGGGTTCAAGTATATTTTTGTCATTTTCCCAAAACGGAGGAGTTTTCTTTTTCTGAAATAATTTCTTATTTGTTCTTTGATCAAATGTGTGGTTCATAATGTGAACATTTATATATTTTTTCAGTGATTGGGATCTGGCACACCAAATGTCAACAGAGGGTTCAAGACTTCCATACTCACATTGGAGTCATAATGGACAGCACATCTTCATCCAGAAGGTCCACTAGCTGTAATGCTTCTTGACACTGCAAAGGCACTGGATAGAACTTCTCCTCAATGTGTTTAATGGGGCATTGTGCAAAGGCAGATGATACATGGATGAACGACTGGAAAGAAAAACACCATTTGCAAAGGCAAGGAAAATTTCAAATGTATAAAAGAAAATGAAAGAGAAGAAAATAAGAAAGATGCAAAATGCAGAGTCTTTGAGCAATTGATTCTGTTCTTGTCTGAATAACTGGCAACATTACAGACTCAATTATGGTTGCAAGGAATAAGAGGTGCCTCCAGTAGCCCGTTCTGTTAAATTCTCTGCCTCAAAGTCTCATGGTACAACCTGTTTTTGATACTTCACTAGCAGCGAACCAAGGGTCTGGGGACCAGGTCATGATGGCTTAAACATTACATCAATGTAGGCATTATACAACCCCAAGGCCTAACTAAACGTAGAATACTGTTGGCAAACAGCCACTTAGCAGGACCATGTCCTCATTTCAGCTTTCATAAAGATATTTATTACTGTGGCATACAAGCCAAAGAATTGAAGGTTAGGAAGACCACTAAAGAAATGGCGTGAAGCCATAACAGGCTAAATGATCTAATATGTGAGAGGATGATAATGATGCCAGTAACAGAATCATTCACTGTTCTTCACAATTTTTATTTCATTTCATTGCTACAGTCTTTCTAGGTGTCTGAAATGAAATCTGTTTTGTAAATATCATTGCTGAATTTGCAACATATTATTTTGGTGGTATATCTATAACAGTCTCTTTGTGAATTGAATCAGAATCTTATTTAATTTTAAACCCATCACATATTTTAGAAATATCTTCTTCTTCAATGGCTCTTCGGCCCGTATTCGGTCCATGGCCTCCTCAATTCTCCTCTTCCATACGGTCCTATTGTTAGGTTTATGAAATATACTGCACTAAAATTCTTAAATTACTTTCTCTTACATTGATCCACAGCACTTTGAAGCATATACCGTTGGATGACACCACTGAAGAGGGGTGGAACATTCATACTAACCATGTTGGCCTAGCTGGTTGACACTTTGCGTAATTAAAGATAAAAACATTCAGTGCAACTCCATACACTGGAACAGAGCAGGACTAATCAGTGGCTAACAGCACTTGATTGGCTGTAGCTGGCTAATGATGATTTTTATCTGACTGTTTCTGCTGTTAATGTCATCAATATTTGGTTGTACGTGTCACAGCAACTGTTTAAATTAATGTTAAATCAAGAACTAGGATGCATTTTAATGATGAACATGGAGGGAAAAAAATGCAAATTTCAGAAGCCGAAATTAGACTTGGTATTGAGAGATTACTGAAGCAAAATCAGTGCCAGATATCTCAGTAATTACTAATTTTTTAAAGAAAATTCTTGAGTTTCATGTGTGCTTGTTTGCAACAGTAGGTATAACGTAGCCGTTTGAATAAAGTACATTGCCCTTTCAATAAATTGTCCTAATTTAAAAGCCTGTAGCTTGCTAATTGATAAATGTTGAATGTGGCCCCAGGTCTGGAAACGTTTGAGAACTCCTGGCATGAATACAGGGATTGGAAACTGAACACATTTCAGAACAGCTGAAGGAATTTTTGATACATAGATAAAACAGCTGCACTGCCCAGGCTGGCATGTTATGTAAAATTAGAAATAGCATTGTAATGAAAGTTAAATTTTACAGAAATATGGTTTTCTAAATTGAAACTGAAACTAGTAAGGATATCCAGGCTGTAGCCACTGCCAGCTTCAGACATCACAACCTGGTGAGCTGCTTCTCTCTTTACTTGTTTTCTTGTAGCTTGTGGTAAGCTTTTAGTTCAGGGACTTAAGAGCAAATAACATCAATTCCCAAAGAACTGGACTACACATTTTACTCACTGCAGTTTCAATAAACCATGTTTGTCTTTTTCTCAAGTGACACTAAAAGTGATTCAACAATGTTACAGTGTCTTTAAATGATCGTCCAGTCAGCGGTTTCTCCCAGATGCAGTTATAAGTAGCAAGAACACTAGTTCCAGACTGGAGGACCATGTTCGATTCCAGGCATTCTGAGATTGTACCTTGAGATGTGGCATGTGCCTTGCGAGCTCTAGCAGGTGCTTCGTGCTTCTGACATTGATGTGGACAGCTGTCTTCAGCTTTTCATCAAACCGGACAGTTGCTGCGATATGGAACACGACTCTCACTTCTTGACATAGCAGCTCGCGATCTGCTTCTCCGAGGCCCAAGCCGGGCAACCCACAGTCACCGGCCACAGCCCTCACTTTGGTCATATAGTTGGGACAGGCCTTCTTCATGGATTCAAACACCTGGACACAATGAAACAAGTCAGCCCTGACCTTATGGATGTTAATACAAGTTTGTACTGGGTGAGATACCAGGTTCTCGTGGTGACGTGTGTGAAGACGGCTGTGTTCTGGGATGTTGCACTGTGTAGTCTGGTAGGAAGTGTTCAGGGATGCTTATTGTATAATCGGGGTGATGAGAGTGTTCCCATCGCCCTAATGACTGAGGCGGTAAGTACCTCTGAAACATTTATCGATTTTTATCAGGCAACCTGACGCAACATTGCAGAAGGCAGTCATCAATTTTGTACTAATTCTGAGCATCATCAGTCTCTGTGTGTTGTCTGGTTGTGATCAATTCTCTCCATTCCTCTTGGAAAGGTGCCAGTTTGAATACCGAGAAGGATAATATTAAACTGATCTTAGAGAACTGATAGCTGTGAATTGGATTCAACTGGCTCGGGATACAGGATTTCGTCTTCCTGTCAGTGGTTCATTTACTCGTTTCCTAAGTCGAAAATACACGTGCAGAGCAACAAAGCAATAAGTTCCCACGGAATAATGCCAGTTAGCACACTGACCCCATGCCCTACACTATTGGCCCCAGGGCCAGGGACACATGATTCCTGTTTTCGAAGACTGGTATAATTGTTCATAACAGAGTGAACACGCCAGCCAAAGTTGATTACTTAATATGCTAATTTCAATTCAATTCTTTATTATTAATGTACTGTGCCAACAGCCAGAAGGCCAATTACAGATACAGCACAGAGACGAACACACGAACAAAGTAATGATTATAAGAATGTAACAACAAAGGGAATATAAAATACATGAGTGCAGAGGACTCCCATACACAAAGAAAAATTGCTACTAAATACATTGGTATATTTGTAGTAATAATTTAGATAAATTAAGTACATTAGATTATTGTAGGATGTAATTAAGTGTGACAATTTTCGTCTCGAATATGTCCAAGTCCCTGCAGACGACATCAGCAGCTGATGTGCATCTAGCAGAGGGACTGTTTTTGATCAAAGGGCTAAAACTGAACATAGAAAAATCTCTCAGATTCCAAGCAGGGATGCAGAGACCGACATCTTCCAGGAGGGAAGGGCAGTATTTTAAACTACGGTGAACTTGGACAAGGAACAATGAATCAATGCAATATATCCTCTTGCGTTAAGATTTTGAATTTTAAATACTGTCCATTAACATGGGGGAGGAAAGGATTATAGCACAGCACTGCAAACTTCTGCTGAATGCGTTCCAGTTTGTTGTCATCAGTAGTCATGGAAAAGTATTACGAAAATATGACGTTTAGTTCATTCCGAAATAATTATTTTACAAGTGCATAAAAATAGGCATAATATTCAGAATATACTGGCGTCGAATTGCTTACTTATCGATCAGATTAGAACAGGACTCTGTGGTGTGCACAGCCATATCATTGGTACCGCTAGGAAGAGTTAAAATGTTATCATAAATTACAAGGAGGTATTTTGGGGGATCTTTTGTTCTCCCGGCTGCGATAAGAACAAAAAGATTTAAAGAGAACATTATAATGGAACTTGAAGTCCTCGGAGTGTGACTCCGAGAACGAGCAAGAGTGCGCCGCCAGAACCAACCAGACCACTAACTCGGCCCCTTTCAGGGCCTTTATCCATACAACTACACTCACCTTTCTCTCTCTACAATCTCTCCCTCTCCCACCCTCGCCCACGTGCTACCATTGGTCCACTCCCATACCTGCTCCCATTGGCTCGGGGCAGGCTACACCTTTCACTTCCCTGCCTATAAAATCCAACTCCTCACACCCTATTGGCATATTCATCGCCCTGATGACGGAGGCAGTATGACCTCTGAAACGTTGGTTAACATCGACCAGACTACACAGCGCAATAACCCAGAAGACAGAAATCTTCATATTCACCGCTGTGAGAACCTCAAGTCTTACATAATGGAACTTGTTTTGTTAAATGTGATCTCTCACATTGAGGGTATTTGAGAACAGGGTGTTACGGAGAATATTTGGATTCAAGAGAGTTAAAGTTATAGGTTGTTGGAAAAAATTGCATCATGAGAATTGCATACAGAATTTAAGTCGAAAGCCTGTAGAGAAGAGACGACTTAAATTGGGTGAAATGAGTTCCAGAGTAGCAGGGCGTGTAAAAATGGTTTGTGGGGGGTGGGATTGTGTGTAACGAAAATGGAAGAACTTTGGAGGATCTGATTGTGACAGCTAAAGTGTTCTTTTGCATTTAATTTTTCCTTGGATTATTTAGCGACACTTCTTTAACTGGAAGGGTATTGTGGCGGTTACGTTACAAACTCACCGTGCTGCAAACAGCAAAATGTTACAAATTTGTTAAAATAATTAGTCACTTTTTATATTCAAGTTTGTCTGCAGGCGTCTCATAAATACTTTCGCTGGCCTCCTGTACTAACCGGTGCTTCGAAGAGACCAGAGAATCGCTCTTCTTGAGTCTTGCCCTTCTTGGGCCTCACGAGGATGAATATGGTCCTGACGCCAGGACAGGAGCGTAGAAGCTTCTCTAGCAGCGCATTGCCCAGGAATCCCGTGCCCCCCGTCACGAAGACGCCAGCGCCGTGGAACAGCTGCTGCACTGCAGTCTCGCCGTCGCATTCCATTACGGTCTGAAAACATGCACGTCTTAATTGTAAGTGCAAACGGTAAACATATTTGCTCGCGGGGAAAGGATGACTTCAGTCTCACGGCCTGAGCTGTCCGGTGGGTTCTGGGGGCCTTTCCTGGAGGTAAAGCCGGTCGGGGCGTGATGCTGACATTTCACTCCATCTAGTGTCGAGTTCAAGAATGAGTAAAAGTCGAAACTCGTATGCAGACTGAAGAAGGAAAAGTGTCTATACGTGTTAATGGTATCACGTTCAAGTAAATATGCATTTACTGTATTCACGCTGGAATTGTTCAGGTAGACGATTTCCTCCCTTAACGTTGTAGCCACGTACCCATTCGTATAGCTTACGAGGTGCGATCGGAAAGTTTCAAGACTGTGTCAATATAGGGCGAACCGGATGTAGTACGAGCTTCTGCCGCTAGGGGGTGCGGCCTACATTCATAGTGAATCAGTGTGCCAGCCGGCATCATCGAATTAGCATTTGTTTCTTAGTTACGGGCGTTTTGGTAGTGCATTACACCGACCCTCCTGCGATTTCGGAATGGCGTGTGCATCAAATTTTGCCAAAGACTCGCCAAAACGGCTACGGAAACCTATGAAATGCTAAAGGAAGCATTTGGGGAGTCCGCAATGGGTCGTGCACAAACTTTTGTGTGGTATTCACGTTTTAAAAATGGCCGAACCTCTGTCGATGATGACGAGCGTTCTGGACGACCATCTTCGAGCACAACGCCCGAAAATGTTACGAAGATTCGGCAGGCCATTCACGAAGATCGACGTCGTACCATCAACGACTTGTGCGACATTGTTGGGATATGCTATGGGACCTGTCAGCTGATTCTAAAGGAAGAACTCCACATGCGACGCATCATGACAACGCGCCAGCGCACACCGCCCTCAAAGTTCGGCAGTTTTTGGCCTCAAACCCCATGGCCGTCATCCCGCACCCTCCTTATTCGCCGTGTGACTTCTTCCTCTTCCCAAAGATGAAAATTCAGCTAAAGGGAAGGAGATTTGAGACGATAGAAGAGATTCAGGCAGAATCGCAGATGGTGCTTGACAGGCTGACAAAGAAAGATTTCCAGGGATGCTTCCAGGCTTGGCAGCGACGCTGGGATCGTTGTGTTCACACCCAGGGGAACTACTTCGAGGGTGATGGATGAATTTAATACCTGAGATAAGTGTACGGGTTTTTATAGGCGCAGTCTGAAAACTTTCCGATCGCACCTAGTATTATCTTTCAGAGAGACTGAGACTTCTAAATTGTATTTTAAAATACTACACCTTTTTATCTGTTGTTTGCGTTCGCGTTCCAACTTGTTCGCAGTCAAGTTCCTGACTACGGTAATTTCTCTTCACGCTTCATTAATAGCTTGTGTTCGTATTGTCAGTTTTATATTAATTTATAATTTTAATTAGCTGTTAATCAATATTCTTTTGTTGTTGTTTTTCAATGTAATGTCTTGATACGATCAAGCAGGTAGGAAGTAATAACACGTGCCAGTTTGTTCAGAGCAATTTCCATTGAATGACAGGAAGATAACTTTAAGTAGTCTTATAATGTTGCTTAAGTATAGCAAGGGAATCGCAAGTGACGTATCACAGTGACCGCGCGGTCTTGACTGCTCGAACACAGGGATTGTGGGTTTGAATCCCACTCGAGACATTAATGTTTTCGTATTTTTCTGTGTTGCACTATCTCATGTATGTAGAGATCTTGTGACAGATTGCCCTCGTCATTTCATGAAGTCCGACCAGGCATCTGACAGACCAAGGGTCCCAGTTTGTGAACACCGAATACGATATGAGGTGTGTACTGTCCCCAATTGTTCCCAATTTTGTGGAACTAGTAAATAAGATGGAGCAGTGGCATTGTACTCATTAGCTGGGACCTGGGTGATGAAATATTCATGGTGAATAATTACAATTTTTTTGTGACTGCTAAAATGTTTAGAGATGTTTAAAATATGTTTTCTGTGCAGTTTGTGTTTTACCTACATTGGGTAAAAAGGACTTGCAGATAAGCGGTTTTGGGTAATGAAGGAAAAAGTTTGGGAAGCAGTGCAGTAGATGAAGCGTCTTATAGGTTAGGTAAAAGGTGGAAGCACGCAATTTGGTGGCGGCTACATTTGCTATTATAGACACACATAGATAATAGAAGTTTGGTTCATGACAAGCACTATGGAAGCCAGCGAGCATTAAGGAGTTCCTCAATGCGCAGACGCAATGTTATTTGTAAGACTTGAGGTTCTCACAGCGGTGAGTATGAAGATATCCGTCTTCTGGGTTGTTGCGCTGTGTAGTCTGGTCGATGTTAACGAAACATCGACCAGACTACACAGCGCAACAACCCAGAAGACGGATATCTTCACAATGTTATTTGATAACTGGCGATGGTGCAGTCTGAGTTCACGCGTTACAATGCAGGAAATAATGTAAAATACTGGTCTGTTCAGTCTCTGCCCTGTAAGGTCACAATGGACAAGGTTATGGTTAAGAAAGTTTTGAGGAATATGTTACTAGCACGGTATTGAAGTGAGGAACGATTGTGAAAATGTGTGTGGGGAATAAAATTGTTCCCACGATGAGTGAGACCTTGGTGACTAAAGATCGTTTGTGTGTTACCAGTTACTTGACAGTGAGATTCACTTGTTGTGAACCTTCAAATTGTGCGCAGACGCAATTGCGTTGGTGTTACAAATACCGAGGTCACACGTCAGTTTAGCTTGCGAACTGAAGGAAAATGGAAATAGAACTTTAATTCGATGTTCGCAGTGCAAATTGAATTTTTGCTTCACATTTCTGTGACAATAAGAGTGCATAATTTTGTGGACATTCCTCAGGACTCACATCCGTATCAGCCCATAGGAATTCAACGGGGAATACAGAAGTTTGCAAGTTTCAGTTACATTCTCTGAGAAGAATAATGTGATTCAATTTTATATTGGGGCTTCTTCAAAAATTATATTTGTGTGAAACTTTAACACCTGTCCTCTTTTTAATATGGAAATGAGGTTTTCAAAATAACTTGGCAAACATTTTTACTTAGCTCCATGGTACAGAATCTCCCAGTATCAGCAAATAGATATTCAGGTATCAGCGGGTTTATTCTCATAATGGAATTCAAAACCCTGTCACTGTAATCATAAGGGCCCACCATTCTCAGATGTCCACTTCTCACTTCAAAAGCCTACTTCCAGAATAAAATTATCCGCTCATCTGTAGCCATAATACAGTACTACAATATAATAATATTTGCGGATGACCAAGTAATAACAGCATCTACAGAAGATGCATATTACACTTAAGAGTACCATTCTTTGTCCACCACGAATATTGGCATAAAAGCAGGGATGGTGGTAAATTAATTTTAATTTTTTTCTTAGTTTTAGGGTATATTTTTATTAGTAGAGTAGTATTAAAATGCCATATGGCGCATAAAATATTGTATTATTTTGTAGAATTTGAGGTTATTATGGAAGACATCCATCTTCTTATTGTAGTTATATTGCCTCCATCATCAGGCGATCCTGATGGCGGAGGCAGCAAGGACCTCTGAAACACTGGTAAATGTGTACCAGATTGCACGGTGCAACAGCCTAGAAGTCAGCTATCTTCAGACAATATTTTGTTTGTAGGGCAAAACTATGAATAGACCAGGTAAGATTTCGGATTCTCGCAGTGGTGAGTATGAAGAAGGCTGTCTTCTGGGTTGTAGCATTATGTAGTCTGATTTATCTATGTTTACCAAAGTCTCAGGGGTATTTGCTGCCTCCATTATCAGGGTGACAGGTAAGCCATGTAAGAGGACTGGGTTTGAGATGTAGGAACTAGTCACTCAAGGCAGAACCGTAGCCGGATGAGTGGTGAAGAGGGCGAGCGTCAGGCATGAGCAAGGTAACCAAAAAGAGACAGAGACGTACCACAGCCTGACCAGAGATTCAAGCTAGAGGTCAGACTGATTGCTGATTTGATATTTTGTGACTCATCGCCCTGGTTTGGAGACATGATGAAATAGGCGACAGATCAGGGAGTTGCTGCTTGTAGCCTGCCGCTGCTGGATAACTGGAAAGGAGGAATTGGTCTTTCTCAAGGCCAAACTGTTTTAGCTGTCCCCACCCCAGGTATCTAGCTGCAAGCTCCAGCAAACTGCCCAAGTTAGATAAGTCCAGATCATTGGCTTTATGCTTCCGTGCATTGGTTTGAGGGGCCTTCTTGGAGACTAAAGGCCCTTCCCATCCTGCAGCAGAACCAGATGTCTACCCACTGGACTGGCCAGTGGAATGTTTGCCCAACCCATACCCTTGGCAGCAGCCTCAACTTCTCTCCTCTTCTTCTGTCTGAGGATGTCCTGCCTTGAGTGACTGGTCCCTATATCTGAGACCAATTCCTCATGCATGGCCTGATTATGGAGACAGTGAGTACCTCTGAAATATTGGTAACTTCTACCAGACTACCAAGACTACATGGTGCTACATCCCAGAAGACAGCCATCTTTATGGAGAAACTAACCTAAATTAAAAACATTTCTTCTGAATTATATGCATGGTAATTGCCATACTGCTATGATAGACTCCTGTGGAATTAGATAGTGACATTTCTTGTACTGTAGTTGTAATGGTTATACCACCATGATTTACGTGTCAAGGTATTTTCTGATGAAGTAGTCCGAAGGTGAGGGTAGCATTATGGTAATACAGGCTTTATATTCAGCTTCATTCCTCTTGTATTTTTGTCATTCCATTAACTTGGCTGCATATCAATGAACCACATTGAGAGAGTATGGGCAGATTTTATTGTATTTGTTTTATAGAAAATATAAGGGATACAACGGATCATAATCTGAATATGTTTTGAAAATAATATTTTCTTGTTGGCATTTGTACACATTTCGGTGGCACATTAAAATTGTCCCAGTAAAGAAAATGATAAGTTTTATTATGTAAGACTTGAGGTTCTCACAGCGGTGAGTATGAAGATTTCTGTCTTCTGGGTTATTGCGCTGTGTAGTCTGGTCGATGTTAACCAACGTTTCAGAGGTCATACTGCCTCCGTCATCGCCCTGATGACGGAGGCAGTATGACCTCTGAAACGTTGGTTAACATCGACCAGACTACACAGCGCAATAACCCAGAAGACAGAAATCTTCATAAGTTTTATTCATTGCCAGTGAACTGGAGAGAGAGAACAGTTGGTGGAATCACTGAATGAAGATGTGTTAAATTACATCACACCAGTGTAAGTATTTTTGCGTGATACTACATGTCTTGTTCATTAGAGAAAGATAAATAATTAATTATGTCTAGTTCAGGAATACCAAACATTGGACCTTCTGCATTTTGGTGACCCAGAACAGATGAGGGTCTTGACAGCAAACTTAAATGTAATAACTCAGAACGCAATAAAACAGTCCTTAAAAACTGACAAATATTTAAACGATTAACCAATATGACTTCAATCTTCACAAATCAGTGGACTACCTTATAGAAGTCTGATCCATCTATTAACAGAAGTAAATACAGGTGTATATATTTTTTGCATAAAATATGTAACGTAAGTACTGATTCCACATGTGTTCCCTTCAAGCTGGATTTATTCTACTAACTTGATGGCTAACAGAACCCAAAGATTTATCACCAAAGTAACCAAAGCCTTCCACTGGACCCTGTCCTGGGTCAACAAAATCAAGTCTTCTTCAATTCTTTATCTCCCATAAATCCCACCAGAGAATATCATACCATCTACGTCTAGGTCTCCCCAGCGGTCTACACTACTATAATTACAATTAACAATTTGCCTTGAGGTATTCAGTCAAAGTGCCATTGTTGCTAGTGATAGTGGCTTCCATCGGGCAATATGCCCTTTTTGTAAATAACTTTTATTGGATGGAGTTAGGTTATCTCAGTATTATGACTTACTATGGACCAGGGTTCAATCCCCAATGAGGACAGAAAATTTTCCTTTGGTCTCTGCATCCAGCCCGGCTCTGGGGCCCACACAAACTCCTATCCAATGGGTAAACTGGTTCTTTCCCGGGAGTAAACGGGGCCGGTGCGTGACGCTGACCACTCACTAAAAGCTATCGAGTAGTTGTTGAGTTACTGCAGCATGAATTACAAAAGCTGGTTTAATCTGTGTGCATCATAAGTGACTGCCGTGTAGTCTGGTACAAGGTTATCGACGTTTCTGATGTGCTTGCTGCCTCTATCATTAGGGAGATGAGTGTTTTATCGTGGTATAATCTTTGGCGTGTCAGTGGCATTGAGCGACAAATATCGATTATTAAATTCCGATACTCCGAAAGTAATATTTGGCGGTACCTATTTCACTCAAAATTTGAAGTTAACTAGGTGCAGTGTGTTAAAACGTTAAAATAACGGAGAGAAGTAAAATGTATAGGGTTATGTGTACAAAGAAACACGTAGTAAGAATACCAATAGACTATTTAACGGTGGCATTCGTAAGATCGAAGTGGCTATGTAATTCTGCTGAGTGCATGGTTAGGTTAGTAAGCAAGTACTGTGTTATATAGGTAACAAATGATATCAGAGTTGACATGTGAAATAAGTA
Organism: Zootermopsis nevadensis; assembly: GCF_977971745.1. Lineage (NCBI taxonomy): Eukaryota > Metazoa > Arthropoda > Insecta > Blattodea > Termopsidae > Zootermopsis > Zootermopsis nevadensis. Next base: position 5,184,495 of record NW_028259192.1, on the reverse strand, counting down.
ATTTGGTGTGGAGAAAAGGAAACAGGAGCAGGAACAGCTCGAATTTCCCTTTCTGAGTATGAGATAAATATTTCCTTTCCATAAATTTAATGGCTATATCGTACAGTTCAAACAAATATAGTTACAGTGATATTTTTGTATACTAAACCTGATCGATGGTAACCTGTTAGGTTGACGTGTTAAGTAAATCTGCCCTGCTACATGTCATGCAGGTACTTGAAGAGGAATATAGCTTCTAATTATTCTTCACCTTGGCACTAGATGGAGATGAGTGATTAGCATCACACCTTGGCCATGCTTTATCTCCGGGGGAAGGACCCTTGGTACATATAGGACAGGAGACTGTATAGGCCCAGAGCTGATCTGGATGCAGAGGCTAGAAGGGAAATTCCATGCTCTTGCTGGGGATTGAATTCCATTCTCCCAGTCAGTATTTTGACACTATTCTGACTGAGAAATCCTTTCTCATTGAGGTTGCCATGTACTCAGTTGAATTATTAGTATAGTTCACTATGTCTTTCTTTGTGTACATGTTCATTTAGTCATCCAGTGATATAAGTGAACTTTCTCACCCAGCACAGGAACTGTGATATCTTCTGGCTTCAGAGAGTGGCAGAATTTATTACAAATGGCTAAGAATTGCAAGGTAAGTGAGAACCATGTCACTTACATGATTAAATTGAAAGAACTTTTAAATTGAAACAAATTTATAGAGCAAACCAAAATCATGTGGACAAACAGACATGACCAGCCCTTTTTATAAGAACCCCTGTGCTTCCAGCATCAGGATTATACCGTCCCAGGACTGCTACCCTATCAGTAATTGGTAAATAAGGGAACAATCTATATTAAGAAATAAAATTTTTAGGTTTTGTAAATGTTTCAAATATTTAAGATCAAATGTACATGAAATTTTGTACAGCAGAGCAGTTGCTGTTGCAGTTACGAGCACGTACATGAAACTCGATGTTCCTGGATGGTATATAGTTTGTTAAGAAACATTGTGATACTGCTGCAAGTCACACATTTTCCTCACAGCTGCTGGTGTTGAAATGCAGTTACACAAATTTTTGATATATATTACTCAATGGTCAATATTTTAATGGTGTATGTGGTTCTTGAATGTTTTGCGGTTAAACCGCAGACCCAATGTACAGCGTGTTACATAGTATTTGTAACTCATAATTTGGTTATTAATAGATCATAAGCTACACACAGTTCAATAAAAACCTTACATGCCACCAGAAGATGATCTTCGTTAGATCGAAACATGTAGTGTTATAAGACATTAAAAGGAAAGCTGAATGTTTCATTGATGTTTTAGGTGGAATAAAAATCAGATTTTACTACAAGAGTTTTTGAGCTGCCTGTATTTACAGTAACAAAATATGTGGTAACAGTGAATTACCATAGTACTGAAACAGTCATTTAAGGTATTTTATATTTGAAAAATTTTAATGGGGAAAATAACAAATAAATGAGGTATTTGGGTTAGAGATTTAAAGTAGCACACTACAGGAACAATTCAAAATTAAATAAAGAGACATTTTAAAGGAAGAATAAGGTCAAAGTTTTAAGAAAATAATTAAGAAGTTTGCGACAGATTTTGAATCTAGATCAAACAGCACTGTGTTGAAAGCACAAGCCAGAAGGAACTTGATATTTTGGACTTTTGAAAGTTGTTCTTCATGGTTATTGTTGACCTAGTGCGATCCAAGGCCATTATTGTAGCCAGGATGGTGGAAGAACGGGGATATCCAGGTCTGGTGGCAAAAGCAGGGGAGAGCTGGTTCCTGGGGTGAAGTCTTTAGAGACGCAATCACTGGCTGCATTGCCCAATGAAGCAAGCATCCTGGAAAAGAGGAGGGCTGGGTGATAAAGCTGAAGGGTTTAAATCATCTTGATTTGGAATGGGCATTGGGACAAAAATTATGGTAGGAATAACAATTAATGTGTCCGATGAATCAAGATGTTACATAAATATTAAAGCTTATTATTTAATAAGAACCTGTGTTCAGCTATAGATGAAACTAGAAAGGGTCTTCTGGAGAAGAGTTGCATTGTTATTACTTCCAGTGTCAATTATGAGAATGATACAGTGAATTCTGATGGTGAGAACTTTTTCTCAGACACTTACATTGTTTCCAGAAGACAATTGTGGACATGCAAATAACATTAAGAGACTTGTTATTCAGAAAGCCTGGGAACTGAAGTTTTTATTTCTGTATGCAGAGGAACTTTAATGCAGGAAAATAAAAAATTAAAGTATTGAACTTAAGTCAAATTTGATATGGTAGCACCTTTTTCCAATACCATTAGTTCTTGCAACTGCAGAACCTGTGTTTAATTTGAATGAATTTGCAAATGCCACTTCATTTTGTATTCAGTGTCTTTTTCTTTTCTTTCTCTTAATAAGAAAATTATCCATGTTAGGGATAATTTAAAGTTACGAGAATATTACACGCACATAAAAGTAAAACTCCCCAATTCAAGCCATGGACGTGCATGGGAGAGAGGTGTAGCTCCTACTTGTTTTTGAAGTTGGTAGTAGATGAAGACGAGCTGTCAGATTATGCCCCCAGTCACTCTTTACCCTGGGGGAAATGACCTCCTAGCAACCGCTGTATAGGAGTCTGGGTGGGCATCACAGCCACTCTAGATGCAGAGGCTGGAAGAAGTATCCTCTGCATCCGCTGAGGATTGAACCCCAGTTATTCAGCATGTAGTCAATTGAGTCAGTTACTATGCTCACTGTGCTACGTAAATATACAAAATGAAGTGGTCTGTTTTATGTGGTGAAATTATTTTGTTCTTAACAATGACAAGGCTAAGAGTTTCACAGCAAATTGTGTTGTATTTTTATCATCTTATATGAAAACATGAATAATGGCAGGACTCTTATTAATTTTGAAAGTAATTATCTACACCCAATAGTATTTCCATTTTGCTGACTTGAAGAGCTATAGATGTCACATCACCATGTTGATGGTAATCCATGTTAAGGTGGCAAGTAGAATAAAGCGTATTGTGTACACCAAAGTGTAATGTGCAATCTTCAACCTGAAAACAGAATGACAGCATTATTGTTCTAAGTTCTCATTTCTGTAATCCTTTTCATGAAGTTACTGCCAATTTTACACAAGTAACTCACAGTTTGTGTTACTTTCACTACAACAATGTACCTTTTAAGTGGGTTATTAGTGTCATTACTGAACTGCAGTTGCTTTACCCCTGGGAAAGGACCGTCACACCCATTGGATAGGGTAGGGCCCATTGAAAAACTTCTCTGCCACCGATGGGCATCAAATCCCAGTCGTCCAGCTTGTAGCTAGTCACTATACTGACTGAGCTATCCCCGGCTCACTCCATATTTCAGTACTTCACTTATATGAGATTGAATTACACAAAATATAAGACTGCAGTTTGTTCATTTCTTTGGTGTGTAATATTTTCTGAGTTCATATTTAGGAGAGTTTACTAAATGCTTGAATAATAGAACAATAAAATGGCACTTGAATTGAACGTTATTTTTTCTACTGTTACTTTCAATTCACGGCCATCTACGATAACTAATTTTCCAACTTACCACACTGGTATTTGTATTAGTACACTACAGTCAGCTTATTAAACATTTTGGCTGTACCTTCTGTAGCGTTTCTTTGCAAGTTCAAATGTGTCAGGGGTGTCTTGTGCCATATACGTGCGCAACCCAAGCATGGAATCTTTGAATACAGACTGCCAATCAATGTTAGCAATGTTGAAGTCAAAGAGCTTTTGATCCTCAGGACTCATCCTTTTCCACAAAGTCTGCACATTGTCGTTTGTGAACTTCCACTGTTGGGTGGAGAAGTATGATATCACATCAACAAACTTGTGGATCTTCTTGTAAATATTCCATAATCTGAAAGAAAACAAGAAGTTACTAAAACTATTATTATGAAAGACTCTTGGGTTAGAAGCCACGTCAATTAGCTGAATGGTGAATAAACCAAACCTTCTGCCAACGTTTTGAGAACAATCTCTGCTTTCATCCTCAGGGATGCTGCTAACAAATCTGGTCCTTTTTTTAGCGTGCTTGCCGATGAGAACGTTGGCAGAAGATATGGTTTATTCACCATTCAGCCACCTGACGCAGCTTGTAACCTGAGAGTCTTTGATCAACTCCAGTCGCCACGAAAGCTTCACTTTATACATGAAGTAAGTATTTTTTTATGTTTATTCCAGACAACAGATCAAATCCTAATGACGGGGATGGAGGTGGTCCTTGAAATGTTTATTGTTAACCAACTGATATGACTGTCAGCCTGAGAAGATTTTACTGATGGAACTGGTTTAACATAATGGCACAACTTATATGAGTGGCAGGATGACTTAGGGGAATTGAAGGAAACTGTATGTTGACAATGTCACTATCTTCCATGGTTCCTGAATCACTGATATTGTTGAACACAGGTTGCAAGTTTCTATAAGTGATCCATTATGGTGGGATGGAGAACGTATTTCTTTCTCTGCAGCTGTGGTCTGTTCAGAATACTAGATGATGAACAAAATCCAGGAACTGAGTAATACTAACTGTGAAACATCATTTACAATTGGCATTGGCCTTTGTTTCATATTGACCCTCACATCTGTAATGATCAAGGTGTACCCATTATCATTTTCAGAGTGCACAGTAATGTAATAATTGTGTAATTGCATAGATTACTGTATTTATAATTTTTATTGAAAATCAGCGATGTAAGAATTAAGATTTAGTATAATAATCAGTTCGAGATACATTGTAAAATGTTATAAGTAATAGTAAAATGTATTTTTTTCACTTTTTGGCTTGGTGGTTTCAAAATCGGCGTTATTCTGAATCAGCGCAAATTGAACCGGTGCAAATCGAGGGCTACCTGTACATTTTAATATTACACCTTTTTGATTTATGAAACTTAAATTCTAATTTTGTACACATGTAGGAAGTTGAAAATGCTGGTGTGGAAACCTACGCATACTTACATTGGCTTTTTCCCAACAAGTCTGGCTGCAGTATCCACAATGAGAGCTGGCAGGAAGTGCAGAAATATGGCATACAAATTGTGCATGATCTTATATTTATTAAGTTTCAAGCAGTAATACCACAGCACTCTCATAGGTGGATATTCTTTCCCGCATTCATTAAACTTCATATACTGAGCCCATGTGAGAGGATTCTGAATTGAAGATACATAGTTCAAGATGGGAATATCATCATCTGGACCTGGAAGGTTCCCTGTTTGTTTTTCAGGTAGATATTGCTGTGATTTCAACCTATGAAACAAACAAAATCACTTTATATTTATAATTTGATAAGGTTGGTTGTGCCCTTGTGAGTTGATTCCTCGCACATACGTTTGTTATTATTCTATAATGGCCCTCAATATTATGCACAGCAATCCCTTGTCAGCCAGGTGCTTGCCAGTCACAGATTTCAAATATTTTGCAGTCCACTTTTATGTCCATTTTTCAAGAACATAATCTCTGCAGTTGGCAACAGATTGCTGTACACTTTTAGAGCACTTTTTTGTGTTCTTTGTACAAAGTGCATGAAACACATTTCTCAAATATCCTTAATCTTTCTTCTTCCCTTGTGGTGAGATCACTATTTTCACACTGGGGTAATGTATCAAGTGAGAAAAATATGCTTACTATCACAAGATCTCCACTACATTCCTGTTGTAAGTATTGGTAATTACAAACTCCTGGGTAAACGTTAAAAGGGTCCATGAGATGATATTCTGCTGATCAATAAAATTGTCATAGTTGAATTGCGTGAAATGTTAGGTTCTCATGGTGACAATATATTGATTGTGGTGTTCTGGGTTGAGATGCCATGTAGTCATCCAAGTTGTTGCCAGCTTTTTAGAGGAATGTAACACCATCTCCCTTCCTCCAAAATGTTGGCAGCCACCTGCAAGACTAGATGGAGTCATCCCAGAAGATCACAGTTGACAGTGTTGAACTCATTACATCCATTTTTCTAATGTGACTGTAACCATGGAGGAAACATGATGAATTAAAATTTGTCTGTTTAAAGAAATGATCATCATGACTGAGTGGTTAGCATTTCTGTTTCATATTCAGGAAATTTTAGGTTCTAATCTTGGCTCAGAAATTAGCTGGTTTTCCTCAGTTCCTCCAGTAAAATGTAAAGGAAGTACTTTAAATTAGGCCATGAAGGAAGTGTAAGATAATACCAGTCAGACACCTGTACAGGCACATGATTGTTTACCTGTGTTGTGTTGCTACATCCCAAGCAGCAGCTATCGTCACATTAATAACCATATCGACAGGAACCACTTCTGCCAACATATCTTCATTACAGTGCATGGTCCTTATGAGTCCAGCCGCAGCTCCTACCACAACTCCAGTAGCTCCATAAATGTTGTTGATCCAACCAGGGAAAGGTTCACGTGCGGTACTTATCACTATAAAAAAGCAGTCTTATCAGTTTACTGGCCTCATGTGCAAATGATTGTGGTGTTGTAACTAGCATATTCAAGAATTATGTTTATTTCTGCGATATGAGATCAGGTACACTACATGACAGTGATTTTTGTACTGTAAACATTTTTGGATTATGCTCTAAAATAGGGAAATGATTTAGCAGAATATCATCTTTAAAACCATACAGAATGTGTGAACATTCTTCAATCTGGAAAGTTATTTACCTTTCCCATTCATTAATTTTAATTTTTAAAATTAATTTTTCGAAGGCAGTTGATGTGTTTTATGTGTGATTAAAATGTTTGCTCACCAGAAACAACAGCCTAGTGTCCGCCATAGGAACGTGGTAGACACATTTAGTAGACTTTATTTATATCTATTGTAATTTTTTTACTAATATAATTATATGTGGTTTTACTCCTTTAGTATTTTTTGTAAGTGTTTTAGTAACATTTGCTATGTTTGCCACTGGTAGCTGTTTGTGGAAAACACTTTTTCTCTCATGATCAAGAAACTGTAAACAATTATTATTATAACATTCTAGCTTCCAATTTCAGAACCAATGCAAACAACAGAACAAGCAAATAAAATTGACTGTTAGTTAATGAATATTTTGATATGTAACGTAATGCATTAAGTACTTCAAAGAAATAACCTAATTAGAACACATTATGTTCACACTTTTATGAAGTATCTCATTCAAAGAATATGAAGCTGGAAATTATGTGTGGTACTATACCGGAAACAACTGAAGGGCTATTCATAATTTAACTACTGCATAGGCTGTGTCAAATAACTGACAGAATGACTTCAAATGATGGAACTGACAAGAAACGAAAGAAATTATTCTGGCCTACTTTAAGATGTACTACTTCCTAGATGGACTGAGGAAACATTCCTGTCTGGTTAGCCAATCTCTGTCCTGAGATAGATTTAATGTGGGACCTGCCAAGAACAAAGATTTTCTTCATTTTGTTCAACAAACATTGACTAGTTCTAATAATTCTATAACATTTGAGAAAGCTTAAACAATGCCAGTAAATTCCACTGAAACTGTTCATCATCAAAAGAGTAGACACAGAGTTTTGGTTTTAACTCTTAATGAATAAGTCTGCAATATTGTCAAACAGTGCATTAAGTAGTGATTATCACTGTCAAAGGATAAATCTATGATAGTGTTTGGCAAAAATGTTATCTTTGTGAGCTGATACAGTTCCATATGCTGTCCCCTCCCCCCCAATCACTATCAGTTCAATGTGAAATATACTGTTCTGCGAAATAGTGTTGGAGACAATTTTTCCGTAAATGTTCTTGGTTCAAAATTCTGAACACAATGGGAATTCGTCAAGTTACTGATAAAATTAGGTTTACTGGCTCTCTTCAAGACAAGAAACAAATAAAAAAATATTGTGCTGGGCAAGAGAAAGGGACCATATAAGATTAACTGTCACTGATATACCTTGCACAAGAGACTGGTTTTTATAAATCATCAGCAAGAAAACGATGAAATTGCTTTCACTTCGCCGTACGAAACAAAGTTTTAGAAATTACTTATGAAGAACCTTCATTAATGGACACTTACATGTTTATACAGGACAGCGTTTTGCTCTTATGGAGTGATTCTAGACTCACAGCTTTCAGTCATGCAACGTTCTTCTTAGTAATTCTCCATTTCAGTTACCATTTCCATAATCCTTTCACAATGAGAAACAGGAAACAAATATGAGCTACCCACCTATAGAAGGTCGCACCACTGCTATTGGCAGGCCCTTTCCAAACTCTCGTACTGTGTCTTCAGCAATTGATTTAGTGAGTGCATATGTGTTTGGCCAATCCCTCAGTATCCTGTAATTAGTAACATCTGCACACTTTAGTTGAAATATTAATTAACTCTTCAAGCATCGCCTACCCCTATAAGTCACTGCTATTACAGTGACCTATTTCTCACCCTTGAGTAGTTTATGATGTAGGATCCTTGGTTTTGTGGACAGCCTATAACACCGCACTATGTGGAATGTGATCAAGAAAGGAAAACATACTTAATAAATACAAAGTCTCAAATGAATTCTCTATTCCTGTACTTCTAAAATGCATATCCAAAATATTTCCTTATTCTATATGAAATCAACTTGTGATACTTGTTTGTAATGAGTTGTGTTAGCTCAAGCTTTCCTTACTCATATTGCTATCCCCCCCCTCTCCAGTCACGGTTTAATCTCGTAGTTTCTGACATTTTCCTGTATCTCATCCTCACTCTTTCCCTCATGATTTTCTTTTAAATCCCTTTCCTGTGTTAATTCTTGCCAGGCAGAAACTTGTTATATTTGTTTAGAAACTGAGTTCTGTGCTTTCTCCTGACACCTCCTGGTCTTATTTTCGTTCATTTCATCATTCAGAACTCCAGCCATCTGGGGGTGCAATATAAGATACTGGGTAACGAAAAAAGTCCTCCTGTGTGTTTGTGTGTATCTTCTTCACATCCATGGATTCTTAGTTTTGTCAGATGACAACAGGTTGCGGAGTAAGAAATAATATTACATTGTATTGCAGTGCAGCAAACAAAAGAAGGAAGGCCATACTTCAAACTTTACTTTCTTTATTTAAAAACTGGCTCAGTATATGAAGAGACTGTTTATGACATAAAACACCTATGTTGTTTGTGTAACATTTCTATATTACATCCTTTTTATTATCCGGTAGTTGTAGCTTTTTACACTGGTTTTCATGTAAACACAAGGGTTTTATGCTTCTGTAGCACATGTCGTCGTAAGTTCCTGCGGTAGGTATACAGTCCATTGTACGTTGTGATTGTGAAGAGGTTATTTAAGTGTTTGTAGAAATGTGCCTGAGGAAACTTGCAATAATAATTATATTTATATAAACAAAATTTTGTGTAGTACAGTTAAACATTTTGCATCGTAACACATCATTGTGTATATTCAATATATGAAGTACAAAATATAATATTTTATATTTTCAGAAAACTTTAACCTGGGAAACAGTTTAGTAAGGTTAAAACTTTGCATACCGTGTAGTGTATTAGAATATAAATTAAGCAACCAAATAAACTATTAACACTATAATGTTATAGTGTTAATAGTTTGTTTGTTTGCTTATTTTATAGTTTAGTAAGGGTTCAAGTATATTTTTGTTATTTTCCCAAAACGGAGGAGTTTTCTTTTTCTGAAATAATTTCTTATTTGTTCTTTGATCAGATGTGTGGTTCATAATGTGAACATTTATATATTTTTTCAGTGATTGGGATCTGGCACACCAATTGTCAGCAGAGGGTTCAAGACTTCCATACTCACATTGGAGTCATAATGGACAGCACATCTTCATCCAGAAGGTCCACTAGCTGTATTGCTTCTTCACACTGCAATGGCACTGGATAGAACTGCTCCTCAATGTGTTTAATGGGGCATTGTGCAAAGGCAGATGATACATGGATGAACGACTGGAAAGAAAAACACCATTTGCAAAGGCAAGGAAAATTCCAAATGTATAAAAGAAAATGAAAGAGAAGAAAATAAGAAAGATGCAAAATGCAGAGTCTTTGAGCAATTGATTCTGTTCTTGTCTGAATAACTGGCAACATTACAGACTCAATTATGGTTGCAAGGAATAAGAGGTGCCTCCAGTAGCCCGTTCTGTTAAATTCTCTGCCTCAAAGTCTCATGGTACAACCTGTTTTTGATACTTCACTAGCAGCGAACCAAGGGTCTGGGGACCAGGTCATGATGGCTTAAACATTCCATCAATGTGGGCATTATACAACCCCAAGGCCTAACCAGAAGCTAACTAAACGTAGAATAATGTTGACAAACAGCCACTTAGCAGGACCATGTCCTCATTTCAGCTTTCATAAAGATATTTATTACTGTGGCATACAAGCCAAAGAATTGAAGGTTAGGAAGACGACTAAAGAAATGGCGTGAAGCCATAACAGGCTAAATGATCTAATATGTGAGAGGATGATAATGATGCCAGTAACAGAATCATTCACTGTTCTTCACAATTTTTATTTCATTTCATTGCTACTGTCTTGCTATGTGTGTGAAATAAAATCTGTTTTGTAAATATCATTGCTGAATTTGCAACATATTATTTTGGTTTTATATCTATAACAGTCTCTTTGTGAATTGAATCAGAATCTTATTTAATTTTAAACCCATCACTTATTTTATGAAATATCTTCTTCTTCAATGGCTCTCCGGTCCGTATTTGGTCCATGGCCTCCTCAATTCTCCTCTTCCATTCGGTCCTATTGTTAGGTTTATGAAATATACTGCACTAAAATTCTTAAATTACTTTCTCTTGCATTGATCCACAGCACTTTGAAGCATATACCGTTGGATGAGACCACTGAAGAGGGGTGGAACATTCATACTAACCATGTTGGCCTAGCTGGTTGACACTTTGCGTAAGTGCAACTCCATACACTGGAACAGAGCAGGACTAATCAGTGGCTAACAGCACTTGATTGGCTGTAGCTGGCTAATGATGATTTTTATCTGACTGTTTCTGCTGTTAATGTCATCAATATTTGGTTGTACGTGTCACAGCAACTGTTTAAATTAATGTTAAATCAAGAACTAGGATGCATTTTAATGATGAACATGGAGGGAAAAAATGCAAATTTCAGAAGCCGAAATTAGACTTGGTATTGAGAGATTACTGAAGCAAAATCAGTGCCAGATATCTCAGTAATTACTAATTTTTTAAAGAAAATTCTTGAGTTTCATGTGTGCTTGTTTGCAACAGTAGGTATAACGTAGCCGTTTGAATAAAGTACATTGCCCTTTCAATAAATTGTCCTAATTTAAAAGCCTGTAGCTTGCTAATTGATAAATGTTGAATGTGGCCCCAGGTCTGGAAACGTTTGAGAACTCCTGGCATGAATACAGGGATTGGAAACTGAACACATTTCAGAACAGCTGAAGGAATTTTTGATACATAGATAAAACAGCTGCACTGCCCAGGCTGGCATGTTATGTAAAATTAGAAATAGCATTGTAATGAAAGTTAAATTTTACAGAAATATGGTTTTCTAAATTGAAACTGAAACTAGTAAGGATATCCAGGCTGTAGCCACTGCCAGCTTCAGACATCACAACCTGGTGAGCTGCTTCTCTCTTTACTTGTTTTCTTGTAGCTTGTGGTAAGCTTTTAGTTCAGGGACTTAAGAGCAAATAACATCAATTCCCAAAGAACTGGACTACACATTTTACTCACTGCAGTTTCAATAAACCATGTTTGTCTTTTTCTCAAGTGACACTAAAAGTGATTCAACAATGTTACAGTGTCTTTAAATGATCGTCCAGTCAGCGGTTTCTCCCAGATGCAGTTATAAGTAGCAAGAACACTAGTTCCAGACTGGAGGACCATGTTCGATTCCAGGCATTCTGAGATTGTACCTTGAGATGTGGCATGTGCCTTGCGAGCTCTAGCAGGTGCTTCGTGCTTCTGACATTGATGTGGACAGCTGTCTTCAGCTTTTCATCAAACCGGACAGTTGCTGCGATATGGAACACGACTCTCACTTCTTGACATAGCAGCTCGCGATCTGCTTCTCCGAGGCCCAAGCCGGGCAACCCACAGTCACCGGCCACAGCCCTCACTTTGGTCATATAGTTGGGACAGGCCTTCTTCATGGATTCAAACACCTGGACACAATGAAACAAGTCAGCCCTGACCTTATGGATGTTAATACAAGTTTGTACTGGGTGAGATACCAGGTTCTCGTGATGACGTGTGTGAAGACGGCTGTGTTCTGGGATGTTGCACTGTGTAGTCTGGTAGGAAGTGTTCAGGGATGCTTATTGTATAATCGGGGTGATGAGAGTGTTCCCATCGCCCTAATGATTGAGGCGGTAAGTACCTCTGAAACGTTTATCGATTTTTATCAGGCAACCTGACGCAACATTGCAGAAGGCAGTCATCAATTTTGTACTAATTCTGAGCATCATCAGTCTCTGTGTGTTGTCTGGTTGTGATCAATTCTCTCCATTCCTCTTGGAAAGGAGCCAGTTTGAATACTGAGAAGGATAATATTAAACTGATCTTAGAGAACTGATAGCTGTGAATTGGATTCAACTGGCTCGGGATACAGGATTTCGTCTTCCTGTCAGTGGTTCATTTACTCGTTTCATAAGTCGAAAACACACGTGCAGAGCAACAAAGCAATAAGTTACCACGGAATAATGCCAGTTAGCACACTGACCCCATGCCCTACGCTATTGGCCCCAGGGCCAGGGACACATGATTCCTGTTTTCGAAGACTGGTATAATTGTTCATAACAGAGTGAACACGCCAGCCAAAGTTGATTACTTAATATGCTAATTTCAATTCAATTGTTTATTATTAATGTGCTGTGTCAACAGCAAGAAGGCCAATTACAGATACAGCACAGAGACGAACACACGAACAAAGTAATGATTATAAGAATGTAACAACAAAGGGAATATAAAATACATGAGTGCAGAGGACTCCCATACACAAAGAAAAATTGCTACTAAATACATTGGTATATTTGTAGTAATAATTTAGATAAATTAAGTACATTAGATTATTGTAGGATGTAATTAAGTGTGACAATTTTCGTCTCGAATATGTCCAAGTCCCTGCAGACGACATCAGCAGCTGATGTGCATCTAGCAGAGGGACTGTTTTTGATCAAAGGGCTAAAACTGAACATAGAAAAATCTCTCAGATTCCAAGCAGGGATGCAGAGACTGACATCTTCCATAAGGGAAGGGCAGTATTTTAAACTACGGTGAACTTGGACAAGGAACAATGCATCAATGCAATATATCCTCTTGCGTTAAGATTTTGAATTTTAAATACTGCCCATTAACATGGGGGAGGAAAGGATTATAGCACAGGACTGCAAACGTCTGCTGAATACGTTCCAGTTTGTTGTCATCAGTAGTCATGGAAAAGTATAACGTTAAGTTTCGTGTTACGAAAATATGACGTTTAGTTCATTCCGAAATAATTATTTTACAAGTGCATAAAAATAGGCATAATATTCAGAATATACTGGCGTCGAATTGCTTACTTATCCATCAGATTAGAACAGGACTCTGTGGTGTGCACAGCCATATCATTGGTACCGCTAGGGAGAGTTAAAATATTATCGTAACTTACAAGGAGGTATTTTGGGGGATCTTTTGTTCTCCCGGCTGCTATAAGAACAAAAACATTTAAAGAGAACATTATAATGGAACTTGTTTTGTTAAATGTGATCTCTCACATTGAGGGTATTTGAGAACAGGGTGTTGCGGAGAATATTTGGATTCAAGAGAGTTAAAGTTATAGGTTGTTGGAAAAAATTGCATCATGAGAATTGCATACAGAATTTAAGTCGAAAGCCTGTAGAGAAGAGACGACTTAAATTGGGTGAAATGAGTTCCAGAGTAGCAGGGCGTGTAAAAATGGTTTGTGGGGGGTGGGATTGTGTGTAACGAAAATGGAAGAACTTTGGAGGATCTGATTGTGACAGCTAAAGTGTTCTTTTGCATTTAATTTTTCCTTGGATTATTTAGCGACACTTCTTTAACTGGAAGGGTATTGTAGCGGTTACGTTACAAACTCACCGTGCTGCAAACAGCAAAATGTTACGAATTTGTTAAAATAATTAGTCACTTTTTGTATTCAAGTTTGTCTGCAGGCGTCTCATAAATACTTTCGCTGGCTTCCTGTACTAACCGGTGCTTCGAAGAGACCAGAGAATCGCTCTTCTTGAGTCTTGCCCTTCTTGGGCCTCAAGAGGATGAATATGGTCCTGACGCCAGGACAGGAGCGTAGAAGCTTCTCTAGCAGCGCAGTGCCCAGGAATCCCGTGCCCCCCGTCACGAAGACGCCAGCGCCGTGGAACAGCTGCTGCACTGCAGTCTCGCCGTCGCATTCCATTACGGTCTGAGAACATGCACGTCTTAATTGTAAGTGCAAACGGTAAACAAATTTGCTCGCGGGGGAAGGATGACTTCAATCTCACGGCCTGAGCTGTCCGGTGGGTTCTGGGGGCCTTTCCTGGAGGTGAAGCCGGTCGGGGCGTGATGCTGACATCTCACTCCATCAAGTGCCGATGTCAGGAATGAGTAAAAGTCGAAACTCGTATGCAGAGTGAAGAAGGAAAAGTGTCTATACGTGTTAATGGTATCACGTTCAAGTAAATATGCATTTACTGTATTCACGCTGGAATTGTTCAGGTAGACGATTTCCTCCCTTAACGTTGTAGCCACGTACCCATTCGTATAGCTTACGAAGTGCGATCGGAAAGATTCAAGACTGTGTCAATAGGGGGCGAACCGGATGTAGTACGAGCTTCTGCCGCTAGGGGGTGCGGCCTACATTCATAGTGAATCAGTGTGCCAGCCGGCATCATCGAATTAGCATTTGTTTCTTAGTTACGGGCGTTTTGGTAGTGCATTACACCGACCCTTCTGCGATTTCGGAATGGCGTGTGCATCGAATTTTGCCAAAGACTCGCCAAAACGGCTACGGAAACCTATGAAATGCTAAAGCAAGCATTTGGAAAGTCCGCAATGGGTCGTGCACAAACTTTTGTGTGGCATTCACGTTTTAAAAATGGCCGAACCTCTGTCGATGATGACGAGCGTTCTGGACGACCATCTTCGAGCACAACGCCCGAAAATGTTACGAAGATCGACGTCGTACAATCAACGACTTGTGCGACATTGTTGGGATAGGCTATGGGACCTGTCAGCTTATTCTAAAGGACGGAAGCGGCCGTCAAAGTGGCGCAACCACAACTGGCTGCTGCATCATGACAACGCGCCAGTGCACACCGCCCTCAAAGTTCGGCAGTTTTTGGCCTCAAACACCATGGCCGTTATCCCGCACCCTCCTTATTCGCCGGATTTAGCTCCGTGTGACTTCATCCTCTTCCCAAAAATGAAAATTCAGCTAAAGGGAAGGAGATTTGAGACGATGGAAGAGATTCAGGCAGAATCGCAGATGGTGCTTGACAGGCTGACAAAGAAAGATTTCCAGGGATGCTTCCAGGCTTGGCAGCGACGCTGGGATCGTTGTGTTCACACCCAGGGGAACTACTTCGAGGGTGATGGATGAATTTAATACCTGAGATAAGTGTACGGGTTTTTATAGGCGCAGTCTGAAAACTTTCCGATCGCACCTAGTATTATCTTTCAGAGAGACTGAGACTTCTAAATTGTCTGATCAGTATTTTAAAATACTACACCTTTTTATCTGTTGTTTGTGTTCCAACTTGTTCACAGTGAAGTTCCTGACTGCGGTAATTTCTCTTCACGCTTCATTAATAGCTTGTGTTTGTATTGTCAGTTTTATATTAATTTATAATTTTAATTAGCTGTTAATCAATATTCTTTTGTTGTTGTTTTTCAATGTAATGTCTTGATACGATCAAGCAGGTAGGAAGTAATAACACGTGCCAGTTTGTTCAGAGCAATTTCCATTGAATGGCAGGAAGATAACTTCAAGGAGTCTTATAATGTTGCTTAAGTATAGCAAGGGAATCGCAAGTGACGTATCACAGTGACCGCGCGGTCTTGACTGCTCGAACACAGGGATTGTGGGTTTGAATCCCACTCGAGACATGAATATGTTTTCGTATTTTTCTGTGTTGCACTATCTCATGTATGTAGAGATCTTGTGACAGATTGCCATCGTCATTTCGTGAAGTCCGACCAGGCGTCTGACAGACCAAGGGTATATTTTGTTTGTAGGGCAAAACTATGAATAGACCAGGTAAGATTTCGGATTCTCGCAGTGGTGAGTATGAAGAAGGCTGTCTTCTGGGTTGTAGCATTATGTAGTCTGGTTTATCTATGTTTACCAAAGTCTCAGGGGTATTTGCTGCCTCCATTATCAGGGTGACAGGTAAGCCATGTAAGAGGACTGGGTTTGAGATGTAGGAACTAGTCACTCGAGGCAGAACCGAAGCCGGATGAGTGGTGAAGAGGGCGAGCGTCAGGCATGAGCAAGGTAACCAAAAAGAGACAGAGACGTACCACAGCCTGACCAGAGATTCAAGCTAGAGGTCAGACTGATTGCTGATTTGATATTTTGTGACTCATCGCCCTGGTTTGGAGACATGATGAAATAGGCGACAGATCAGGGAGTTGCTGCTTGTAGCCTGCCGCTGCTGGATAACTGGAAAGGAGGAATTGGTCTTTCTCAAGGCCAAACTGTTTTAGCTGTCCCCAGCTGTCTTGCATTATCTGAGAGCAAGGGATCAAACAGGAGAGTGGGGCATACCATAGCCTGGTCAGGAGGGGAGAAGTAAGCAAAAGAGAGAGGGTAAATAAAAAATGGTCCTTATCAGGGCCCCTGAGGGACCAGTGGGAAGTTCACTGGATAAAAGGAAATGAGGGTAGATGAAAGAAGTGTAAGAGTATAAGGAAAGGGAATATACAGGGGAGAAAGTTGAGTGGGATATGGATAAAATAACGTACAAGTTGGGACAGAGAAAATGAGAAACTGGCCAGAGCTGGGTTAGTGTCCTGAAAAGGACATTGTGCTGGCTTAGCGTCCGGGTTGAGATAGGCATTGTTGTATCTAAGACTTCCTGTGACCTTTGATGACCGACTTGTTCGCCCTTAGAGGCAGTGGATTTAACCTCTGGACATTGGGCAGATTTACTCCTTGCCTTTGCAGGCAGAGGTGCAGAACTGGCTCCAGACAGTGGCCCAGGTATCTAGCTGCAAGCTCCAGCAAACTGCCCAAGTTAGATAAGTCCAACTCATTGGCTTTATGCTTCCGTGCATTGGTTTGAGGGGCCTTCTTGGAGACTAAAGGCCCTTCCCATCCTGCAGCAGAACCAGATGTCTACCCACTGGACTGGCCAGTGGAATGTTTGCCCAACCCGTAGCCTTGGCAGCAGCCTCAACTTCTCTCCTCTTCTTCTGTCTGAGGATGTCCTGCCTTGAGTGACTGGTCCCTATATCTGAGACCAATTCCTCATGCATGGCCTGATTATGGAGACAGTGAGTACCTCTGAAATATTGGTAACTTCTACCAGACTACCAAGACTACATGGTGCTACATCCCAGAAGACAGCCATCTTTATGGACAAACTAACCTAAATTAGAAACATTTCTTCTGAATTATATGCATGGTAATTGCCATACTGCTATGATAGACTCCTGTGGAATTAGATAGTGACATTTCTTGTACTGTAGTTGTAATGGTTATACCACCATGATTTATGTGTCAAGGTATTTTCTGATGAAGTAGTCCGAAGGTGAGTGTAGCATTATGGTAATACAGGCTTTATATTCAGCTTCATTCCTCTTGTATTTTTGTCATTCCATTAACTTGGCTGCATATCAATGAACCACATTGAGAGAGTATGGGCAGATTTTATTGTATTTGTTTTATAGAAAATATAAGGGATACAACGGATCATAATCTGAATATGTTTTGAAAATAATATTTTCTTGTTGGCATTTGTACACATTTCGGTGGCACATTAAAATTGTTCCAGTAAAGAAAATGATAAGTTTTATTCATTGCCAGTGAACTGGAGAGAGAGAACAGTTGGTGGAATCACTGAATGAAGATATGTTAAATTACATCACACCAGTGTAAGTATTTTTGCGTGATACTACATGTCTTGTTCATTAGAGAAAGATAAATAATTAATTATGTCTAGTTCAGGAATACCAAACATTGGACCTTCTGCATTTTGGTGACCCAGAACAGATGAGGGTCTTGACAGCGAACTTAAATGTAATAACTCAGAACGCAATTAAACAGTCCTTAAAAACTGAGAAATATTTAAACGATTAACCATTGTGACTTCAATCTTCACAAATCAGTGGACTACCTTGTAGAAGTCATGGTGAGTCTGATCCATCTATTAACAGAAGTAAATACAGGTTTATATATTTTTTGCATAAAATATGTAACGTAAGCACTGATTCCACATGTGTTCCCTTCAAGCTGGATTTATTCTACTAACTAGATGGCTAACAGAACCCAAAGATTTATCACCAAAGTAACCAAAGCCTTCCACTGGACCCTGTCCTGGGTCAACAAAATCAAGTCTTCTTCAATTCTTTATCTCCCATAAATCCCACCAGAGAATATCATACCATCTACGTCTAGGTCTCCCCAGCGGTCTACACTACTATAATTACAATTAACAATTTGCCTTGAGGTATTCAGTCAAAGGGCCATTGTTGCTAGTGATAGTGGCTTCCATCGGGCAATATGTCCTTTGTGAAAATAACTTCTATTGGATAGAGTTAGGGTAGCTCAGTATTATGACTTACTATGGACCAGGGTTCAATCCCCAATGAGGACAGAAAATTTTCCTTTGGTCTCTGCATCCAGCCCGGCTCTGGGGCCCACACAGCCTCCTATCCAATGGGTACCCGGGTTCTTTCCCGGCAGTAAACGCGGCCGGTGCGTGACGCTGACGACTCACTGAAAGCTATCGAGTAGTTGTTGAGTTACTGCAGCATGAATTACAAAAGCAGGTTTAATCTGTGTGCATCATAAGAATGACTGCCGTGTGGTATGGTACAAGGTTATCAACGTTTCTGATGTGCTTGCTGCCTCTATCATTAGGGAGATGAGTGTTTTATCGTGGTATAATCTTTGGCGTGTCAGTGGCATTGAGCGACAACTATCGATTATTAAATTCCGATACTCCGAAAGTAATATTTGGCGGTACCTATTTCACTCAAAATTTGAAGTTAACTAGGTGTAGTGTGTTATAACGTTAAAATAACGGAGCGAAGTAAAATGTATAGGGTTATGTGTACAAAGAAACACGTAGTAAGAATACCAATAGACTATTTAACGGTGGCATTCGTGAGATCGAAGTGGCTATGTAATTCTGCTGAGTGCATGGTTAGGTTAGTAAGCAAGTATTGTGTTATATAGGTAACAAATGATATCAGAGTTGACATGTGAAATAAGTAATTTGGTGTGGAGAAAAGGAAACAGGAGAAGGAACAGCTCGAATTTCCCTTTCTGAGAATGAGATAAATATTTCCTTTCCATAAATTTAATGGCTATATCGTACAGTTCAAACAAATATGGTTACAGTGATATTTTTGTATACTAAACCTGATCGATGGTAACCTGTTAGGTTGTCGTGTTAAGTAAATCTGCACTGCTACATGTCATGCAGGTACTTGAAGAGGAATATAGCTTCTAATTATTCTTCACCTTGGCACTAGATGGAGATGAGTGATTAGCATCACACCTTAGCCTTGCTTTATCTCCAGGGGAAGGACCCCTGGTACACACAGGATAGGAGGTGATCTGGATGCAGAGGCTAGAAGGGAAATTCCATGCTCTTGCTGGGGATTGAATTCCATTCTCCCAGTCAGTAGTTTGACACTATTCTGACTGAGAAATCCTTTCTCATTGAGGTTGCCATGTACTCAGTTGAATTATAAGTATAGTTCACTATGTCTTTCTTTGTGTACATGTTTATTTAGTCATCCAGTGATATAAGTGAACTTTCTCACCCAGCACAGGAACTGTGATATCTTCTGGCTTCAGAGAGTGGCAGAATTTATTACAAATGGCTAAGAATTGCAAGGTAAGTGAGAACCATGTCACTTACATGATTAAATTGAAAGAACTTTTAAAATGAAACAAATTTATAGAGCAAACCAAAATCATGTGGACAAACAGACATGACCAGCCCTTTTTATAAGAAAACCTGTGCTTCCAGCATCAGGATTATACCGTCCCAGGACTGCTACCCTATCAGTAATTGGTAAATAAGGGAACAATCTATATTAAGAAATAAAATTTTGAGGTTTTGTAAATGTTTCAAATATTAAAGCTCAAATGTACATGAAATTTTGTACAGCAGAGCAGTTGCTGTTGCAGTTACGAGCACGTACATGAAACTCGATGTTCCTGGATGGTATATAGTTTGTTAAGAAACATTGTGATACTGCTGCAAGTGACACATTTTCCTCACAGCTGCTGGTATTGAAATGCAGTTACACAAATTTTTGATATATATTTCTCAGTGGTCAATATTTTAATGGTGTATGTGGTTCTCGAATGTTTTGCGGTTAATCCGCAGACCCAATGTACAGCGTGTTACATATTATTTGTAACTCATAATTTGGTTATTAATAGATCATAAGCTACATACAGTTCAATAAAAACCTTACATGCCACCAGAAGATGGTCTCCGTTAGATCGAAACATGTAGTGTTATAAGACATTAAAAGGAAAGCTGAATGTTTCATTGATATTTTAGGTGGATGAAAAATCAGATCTTACTACAAGAGTTTTTGGGCTTCCTGTATTTACAGTAACAAAATATGTGGTAACAGTGAATTACCATAGTACTGAAACAGTCATTTAAGGTATTTTATATTTGAAAAATTTTAATGGGGAAAATAACAAATAAATGAGGTATTTGGGTTAGAGATTTAAAGAAGCAAGGCCATTATTGTTGCCAGGATGGTGGAAGAACGGGGATATCCAGGTCTGGTGGCAAAAGCAAGGGAGAGCTGGTTCCTGGGGTAAAGTCTTTAGAGACGCAATAACTGGCTGCATTGCCCAATGAAGCAAGCATCCTGGAAAGGAGGAGGGCTGGGTGATAAAGCTGAAGGGTTTAAATCATCTTGATTTGGAATGGGCATTGAGACAAAAATTATGGTAGGAATAACAATTAATGTGTCCGATGAATCAAGATGTTACATAAATATTAAAGCTTATTATTTAATAAGAACCTGTGTTCAGCTATAGATGAAACTAGAAAGGAGAAAGGGTCTTCTGGAGAAGTTGCATTATCATGACTTCCAGTGTCAATTATGATAATGTTACAGTGAATTCTGATGATGAGAACTTTTTCTCAGACACTTACATTGTTTCCAGAAGACAATTGTGGACATGCAAATAACATTAAGAGACTTGTTATTCAGAAAGCCTGGGAACTGAAGTTTTTATTTCTGTATGCAGAGGAACTTTAATGCAGGCAAAATAAAAAATTAAAGTATTGAACTTAAGTCAAATTTGATATGGTAGCTCTTTTTTCCAATACCATTAGTTCTTGCAACTACAGAACCTGTGTTTAATTTGAATGAATTTGCAAATGCCACTTCATTTTGTATTCAGTGTCTTTTTCTTTTCTTTCTCTTAATAAGAAAATTATCCATGTTAGGGATAATTTAAAGTTACGAGAATATTACGCGCACATAAAAGTAAAACTCCCCAATTCAAGCCATGGACGTGCATGGGAGAGAGGTGTAGCTCCTACTTGTTTTTGAAGTTGGTAGTAGATGAAGACGAGCTGTCAGATTATGCCCCCAGTCGCTCTTTACCCTGGGGGAAATGACCTCCTAGCAATCGCTGTATAGGAGTCTGGGTGGGCATCACAGCCACTCTAGATGCAGAGGCTGGAAGAAGTATCCTCTGCATCCGCTGAGGATTGAACCCCAGTTATTCAGCATGTAGTCAATTGAGTCAGTTACTATGCTCACTGTGCTACGTAAATATACAAAATGAAGTGGTCTGTTTTATGTGGTGAAATTATTTTGTTCTTAACAATGACAAGGCTAAGAGTTTCACAGCAAATTGTGTTGTATTTTTATCATCTTATATGAAAACATGAATAATGGCAGGACTCATTAATTTTGAAAGTAATTATCTACACCCAATAGTATTTCCATTTTGCTGACTTGAAGAGCTGTAGATGTCACATCACCATGTTGATGGTAATCCATGTTAAGGTGGCAAGTAGAATAAAGCGTATTGTGTACACCAAAGTGTAATGTGCAATCTTCAACCTGAAAACAGAATGACAGCATTATTGTTCTAAGTTCCTATTTCTGTAATCCTTTTCATGAAGTTACTGCCACTTTTACACAAGTAACTCACAGTTTGTGTTACTTTCACTACAACAATGTAGCTTTTAAGTGGGTCATTAGTGTCATTACTGAACTGCAGTTGTTTACCCCTGGGAAAGGACTGTCGCACCCATTGGATATGGTGGGACCCAGAGGAAAACGTCTCTGCCACCGATGGGCATCAAATCCCAGTCGTCCAGCCTGTAGCTAGTCACTATACTGACTGAGCTATCCCGGCTCACTTCATATTTCAGTACTTCACTTGAGATTGAATTACACAATATATAAGACTGCAGTTTGTTCATTTCTTTGGTGTGTAATATTTTCTGAGTTCAGATTTAGGAGAGATTACTAAATGTCTTGAATAATAGAACAATAAAATGGCACTTGAATTGAATGTTATTTTTTCTACTGTTACTTTCAATTCACGGCCATCTACTATAACTAATTTTCCAACTTACCGCACTGATATTTGTATTAGTACACTACAGTCATTTTATTAAACATTTTGGCTGTACCTTCTGTAGCGTTTCTTTGCAGGTTCTATTGTGTCAGGGGTGTCTTGTGCCATATACGTGCGCAACCCTAGCATGGAATCTTTGAATACAGACTGCCAATCAATGTTAGCAATGTTGAAGTCAAAGAGCTTTTGATCCTCAGGACTCATCCTTTTCCACAAAGTCTGCACATTGTCATTTGTGAACTTCCACTGTTGGGTGGAGAAGTATGATATCACATCAACAAACTTGTGTATCTTCTTGTAAGCATTCCATAATCTGAAAGAAAACAAGAAGTTACTGAGACTGTTATGTTTAGAAAAAGTTTTTTATATTTTATGCCTTTTAAAGGTTTCAGTGTTCCAGCCATGACTTTTTCAAAGTAGGAGCTATTGCTGCTGGTGAGAGATTATCTCATTAGGCAACTTATCTTTTGTAAAAATAATTTTGATTGGAAATCGGAAACACTGGGAAGTCGAGATATTTTTATAGTGTTGGAGGTAGGGAATGCTGATGGAGTGGGCTGGTGATAACTGAGGAATAAGTGGGAAACGGTTCTGTGCCAATAGGGAGTCAACAAACAGGCATCAGAGGAGGGGGGATGGATAGTGAAGAGGTCAGCCCCTTTCAGGACCCACTGTGCTGGGTTGTGTTCTTGGCGAGAGCCTATCGCCCTTCTTTCCGGTCATGAATCAGATGCTTCTATGACCTCATACAATGACAGGCCCCTTTACAGCCTAACATATTTTTATCATTTTGAGTATACAGTTCTTGTGTAATAAATTTGAAGCTCTTTCCTCAATATCACTTTCAGGCCTCGTTACAGTGTGACATATGTACTATAAACCCTCAGCATAATGGACTGTAAGGGTTGTCCAGTAATGCATCCTTAAACCATAATTACAAACACCATTAAACATATTAGTAATGTGAACAGGACACCTACAATAACACAAGGTCTACTAAACCACGATGTTGCAGAGAGATAATGGAGCACAAAAGAATCCTCACATCCATAAACAAATTGACAACACCAAATGGTGTGTGTTAAATCCAAAATCCATTAATCAAGGGTTTAGTGTACATACACATTTTAATATTTCAGCTTGTTAATTTATGGAACTTACATTGGCTTTTTCCCAACAAGTCTGGCTGCAGTATCCACAATGAGAGCTGGCAGAAAGTGCAGAAAAATGGCATACAAATTGTGCATGATCTTGTATTTATTAAGTTGGAAGCAGTAGTACCACTGCACTCTCATAGATGGGAATTCTTTCCCGCATTCATTAAACTTCATATACTGAGCCCATGTGAGAGGATTCTGAATTGAAGATACATAGTTCAAGATGGGAATATCATCATCTGGACCTGGAAGGTTCCCAGTTTGTTTTTCAAGTAGATATTGCTGTGCTTTCAACCTATGAAACAAACAAAAACACTTTATATTTATAATTTGATAAGGTTGGTTGTGCCCTTGTGAGTTGATTCCTCGCACATAAGTTTGTTATTTTTCTATAATGGTCCTTAATTTTATACACAGCAATCCCTTGTCAGCCAGGTGCTTGCCAGTCACAGATTTAAAATCTTATGCAGTCCACTTTTATGTCCATTGTTTCAAGAACATAAACTTTTAGAGCATTTTTTTGTGTTCTCTGTACAAAGTGCATGAAACACGTGTACCAATACTTTGGTGAGGACATCTTCTTGTCTATATGTATATTTCATTTTCAAAACCACTCAGTGAATTTCATTTATGTTCTTCATTGGGATGAGTCCTAATTATAAGTTGTTGGCCAGATTTAATTTTGATTCGTACTGGTCAGTGAGTGTTCTATCATAATAGATCTATTAACTAAATAACTACACGGCTTAGGGAACCCAAAGTTTCATTACCGAATTAAACAAAGCCCTCCATCGGTCCCTGTCCTGGGCCAGCAATATCCAGTTGCCTTCAACTCCTATCGCCCATAGATCCGACTCGATATTATCCTCCTATCTACCTACGTCTAGGTTTCCCCAGCGGTCTCTTCCCTTCAGGCTTCCTGACAAATATACGGTGCACACCTCTTGCCCCATCCATGTGCACCACTCTTCTCATTCTTCTCGACTTAATCACCCTGACAAAACTGGGGGAGCAGTACAGATTTTTAAGCTCATCATTATGCAGTTTTCTCCACGCCCCACCGTCTTCCCTCTTAGGCCCAAATATCCTCCTCAACGACCTATTCTCATACAAAATAACAGGCAAAATTATTGTTTTGTATATTTAAATCTTCGGGATCTTAGAAATCAGATGGAAGAAAAAATATTTTTAACTGAAAAGTAGCTAGCATTTCCATAATTTAGTCTCCTACTAATTTCCTCATGAGTTTCATTTTGATTTGTTATCGTTGTTCCCAAATATTTGAACTTTGTCACACACAGTAGATCTACAACTGATCAAATTTTCTGCATTTGCCAAATACTAGAGAAAAAGTGGCTTCAACCATGGGTCTTGTCTGCCACTTATCATTTTGATTTTCATTATCATTCTCCCATTTAGAATCTCAGCTGGTATACTTTAAATTAGGCCATGAAGGAAGTTTAAGATAATACCAGTCAGTCACCTGTACAGGCACTTGATTGTTTACCTTTGTTGTGTTGCTACGTCCCAAGCAGCAGCTATCATCACATTAATAACCATATCGACAGGAACCACTTCTGCCAACATATCTTCATTACAGTGCATGGTTCTTAGGAGTCCAACCCCAGCTCCTACCACAACTCCAGTAGCTCCATAAATGTTGTTGATCCAACCAGGGAAAGGTTCACGTGCGGTACTTATCACTATAAAAAAGCAGTCTTATCAGTTTACTGGCCTCATGTGCAAATGATTGTGGTGTTGTAACTAGCATATTCAAGAATTATGTTCATTTCTGCGATATGAGATCAGGTACACTACATGACAGTGATTTTTGTACTGTAAACATTTTTGGATTATGCTCTAAAATAGGGAAAAAAATTAGCAGAATATCATCTGTAGAAATTATTCATGAAGAACTTTCTTTAAGTGACACTTACATGTTTATACAGGACAGCGTTTTGCTCTTATGGAGTGATTCTAGACTCGCAGCTTTCAGTCATGCAACGTTCTTCTTAGTAATTCTCCATTTCAGTTACCATTTCCATAATCCTTTCACAATGAGAAACTGGAAACAAATATGAGCTACCTACCTATAGAAGGTCGCACCACTGCTATTGGCAGGCCCTTTCCAAACTCTCGTACTGTGTCTTCAGCAATTGATTTAGTGAGTGCATATGTGTTTGGCCACTCCCTCAGTATCCTGTAATTAATAACCATTCACATCTGCACAGTTTAGTTGAAATATTAATTAACTCTTTAAGCATTGCCTAAGTCACTGCTATTACAGTGACCTATTTCTCACCCTTGAGTAGTTTATGATGTAGGATCCTTGGTTTTGTGGACAGCCTATAACACCGCACTATGTGGAATGTGATCAAGAAAGGAAAACATACTTAATAAATACAAAGTCTCAAATGAATTCTCTATTCCTGTACTTCTAAAATGCATATCCAAAATATTTCCTTATTCTATATGAAATCAACTTGTGATACTTGTTTGTAATGAGTTGTGTTAGCTCAAGCTTTCCTTACTCATATTGCTATCCCCCCCCTCTCCAGTCACGGTTTAATCTCGTAGTTTCTGACATTTTCCTGTATCTCATCCTCACTCTTTCCCTCATGATTTTCTTTTAAATCCCTTTCCTGTGTTAATTCTTGCCAGGCAGAAACTTGTTATATTTGTTTGGAAACTGATTTCTGTGCTTCTATGCTTCTGTAGCACATGTCGTAAGTTCCTGCGGTAGCTTTTCAGTCCATTGTACGTTGTGATTGTGAAGAGGATATTTAAGTGTTTTTGAAATGTGGCTGAGGTAACTTGCAATAATAATTATAATTATATTAACAAAATTTTGTACTTTTACTTTTTATCTACAATTAAATACTTTTGCATTAAAACACATCAATGATTTAATTTTTGTGCAATCATTTAAAATGTGAAACATAAAAATGTAACTTTTTATCATATTTTAAGATAAAAGTATTCGGGGAAACAGTTAAATACAAGTTCATATATATTTTTTTCATGTTTCATACTCTGAAATAATTTCTTATTTGCTCTATATCCATAATGTGCAAATTATGGTTTTTTGGTGATTGGGATCTGGCACACCAAATGTCAGCAGAGGGTTCAAGACTTCCATACTCACATTGGAGTCATAATGGACAGCACATCTTCATCCAGAAGGTCCACTAGCTGTATTGCTTTGTCACACTGCAATGGCACTGGATAGAACTTCTCCTCAATGTGTTTAATGGGGCATTGTGCAAAGGCAGATGATACGTGGATGAACGACTGGAAAGAAAAACATCATTTGCAAAGGCAAGGAAAATTCCAAATGTATAAAAGAAAATGAAAGAGAAGAAAATAAGAAAGATGCAAAATGCAGAGTCTTTGAGCAATTGATTCTGTTCTTGTCTGAATAACTGGCAACATTACAGACTCAATTATGGTTGCAAGGAATAAGAGGTGCCTCCAGTAGCCACTTCTATTAAATTCTCTGCCTCAAAGTCTCATGGTACAACCTGTTTTTGATACTTCACTAGCAGCTAACCAAGGGTCTGGGGACCAGGTCATGATGGCTTAAACATTACATCAGTGTAGGCATTATACAACCCCAAGGCCTAACTAAACGTAGAATACTGTTGGCAAACAGCCACTTAGCAGGACCATGTCCTTATTTCAGCTTTCATAAAGATATTTATTACTGTGGCATACAAGCCAAAGAATTGAAGGTTAGGAAGACCACTAAAGAAATGGCGTGAAGCTATAACAGGCTAAATGATCTAATATGTGAGAGGATGATAATGATGCCAGTAACAGAATCATTCACTGTTCTTCACAGTTCTTATTTCCTATACAGGAGGTTGGCGACATATTATGAAGAGGATCCTTCCATCCTTTTCTCGGACTGGGACCTGTTCATATATGTTCTTGGCAGATGATCCAGAAGTGGTTTGCCATTGCCTTCTCGTGTGTATATGAAGTATGGAGTAATTGTTGGGATGCCACGGAGAAACCGGGGAAGCCCCGGAGGAAAACTCCGTGTTGCCTAGACCACGGCCTTGCCCAACACAAATTATAAATTCGGGCACCGCCGGTAATCGAACCCGGGACCCCAGGATTAGAAGGCCAGCGTTCTAACCGCGAGACCACTGTGGCGGTCATTATGAAATATACCGCACTAAAATTCTTAAATTGCTTTCTCTTGCATTGATCCACAGCACTTTGAAGCATATACCGTTGGATGAGACCACTGAAGAGGGGTGGAACATTCATACTAACCATGTTGCACAATTAAAAATTAAAACGTTCAGTGCAACTCCATACACTGGAACAGAGCAGAACCAATCAGTGGCTAACAGCACTTGATTGGCTGGAGCTGGCTAATGATGCTTTTTATCTGATTGGTTCTGCTGTTACTTGGCTGTAATCGTCACAGTCTACAACTGTTTAAATTAATGTTAAATCAAGAACTAGGATGCATTTTAATGATGAACATGGAAGGAAAAAAATGCAAATTTCAGAAGCCGAAATTAGACTTGGTATTGAGAGATTACTGGAGCAAAATCAGTGCCAGATATCTCAGTAGGGGTCCGCAGTGGCCATGTGGTCTGAGGCGTGGGCCTTGTGCCGCTTGGTCGCTGGGACCGTGGGTTCGAATCCCACTCAAGCCATGAATGTTTGTCCGCGTTTTTCTGTGTTGTGTTGTCCTGTGTACAGGTCGAGGCCTTGCGACGGGCCGATCCCTCGTCCAAGGAGTCCTACCGAATGTCTATAGATCAAGCCAACGAAAGGTTGGGACCCGCAGTGCTCAGGCACTCGAAGAACGGGTCGTTCCCAGTATCCAGATATCTCAGTAATTACTAATTTGTTAAAGAAAAGTCTTAAGTTTCATGTGAACCTGTTTGAAACAGTAGGTAAAACTTAGCCGTTTTAATGAACTGCTATGTCCTAATTTAAAAGCCTGTAGCTTGCTAATTGATAAATGTTGAATGTGGCCCCAGGTCTGGAAACGTTTGAGAACTCCTGGCATGAATACAGGGATTGGAAACTGAACACATTTCAAAACAGCTGAAGGAACTGTTGCAGTTATAAGTAGCAAGAACACTAGTTCCAGACTGGAGGACCATGTTCGATTCCAGGCATTCTGAGTTTGTACCTTGAGATGTGGCATGTGCCTTGCGAGCTCTAGCAGGTGCTTCGTGCTTCTGACATTGATGTGGACAGCTGTCTTCAGCTTTTCATCAAACCGGACAGTTGCTGCGATATGGAACACGACTCTCACTTCTTGACATAGCAGCTCGCGATCTGCTTCTCCGAGGCCCAAGCCGGGCAACCCACAGTCACCGGCCACAGCCCTCACTTTGGTCATATAGTTGGGACAGGCCTTCTTCATGGATTCAAACACCTGGACACAATGAAACAAGTCAGCCCTGACCTTATGGATGTTAATACAAGTTTGTACTGGGTGAGATACCAGGTTCTCGTGGTGACGTGTGTGAAGACGGCTGTGTTCTGGGATGTTGCACTGTGTAGTCTGGTAGGAAGTGTTCAGGGATGCTTATTGTATAATCGGGGTGATGAGAGTGTTCCCATCGCCCTAATGACTGAGGCGGTAAGTACCTCTGAAACGTTTATCGATTTTTATCAGGCAACCTGACGCAACATTGCAGAAGGCAGTCATCAATTTTGTACTAATTCTGAGCATCATCAGTCTCTGTGTGTTGTCTGGTTGTGATCAATTCTCTCCATTCCTCTTGGAAAGGAGCCAGTTTGAATACCGAGAAGGATAATATTAAACTGATCTTAGAGAACTGATAGCTGTGAATTGGATTCAACTGGCTCGGGATACAGGATTCCGTGTTCCTTTCCTTACGTACATGGCTAATTAATCGGTGAAGAGAGAAAAAATTATAGGATTACAGCGTTTAATGATTAAGTGTAACCTGATTGGCAAACAGCTTTCATCTCTTCACTCAGCTGTACGCAATTTGTCATATGCACACACGTCAATGTGAAAGTCCGTTTTACAAATTGAGTGTTAACAAAGATTTCTGCTTGTGATTCTTCCTGTGTGAAACCAAAATATTTGATCTGCCCCGTAGTTGATAATTTTCAGCACACACGTAAATAATTTCTACAACGCGTGTGTGTACACTCAGTTCTAACCTAACATACATGGCCAAGGTTACTGGAAATGAAACATTTGTACACACGAGATGTCTTCATACCGAGAATCAAATGGTGTTCATTGTTTGCCGTGTCGTTCATCGCATTCACATTAAATTTGGGGAATACTTATTTCCAGACACTTCAGGAATCTTTTGTTCTCCCGGCTGCTATAAGAACAAAAAGATTTAAAGAGAACATTATAATGGAACTTGTTTTGTTAAATGTGATCTCTCACATTGAGGGTATTTGAGAACAGGGTGTTGCGGAGAATATTTGGATTCGAGAGAGATAAAGTTATAGGTTGTTGGAAAAAATTGCATCATGAGAAATGCATGCAGAATTTAAGTCAAAAGCCTTTAGAGAAGAGACGTCTTAAAAATCCTC